>NW_025953820.1:0-205437 GCF_022578515.1 Annulohypoxylon truncatum
TTTATATTAAATTTATAATTTAATTAAATTATAATAAATTTATAATTAAAATTATAATTTAATTAAACGAAAATTAATTTATAATTAAATAATTATACGTATTATTTATATAAATCGTTATAATATTATTTTTAAATTAATTAAAAATTAAGTAATAATTATATAATATAAGTTTTAATATAAATTAAATTAAAAATTTAATTTTTAATATAAATTAAATTAAAGATTTAATTTTTAATATAAATTAAATTTAAAATTTATTTTTTAATTTAAGTTAAATTTAAAACTTAACTTAAAAACAAAACGGTTACTTTTATATAATTAATTTTTTAAGGTTTTTTAATTAATTAAATAACCCTTAAATTAAATTAATTAAATTAAAATTAAAAAAATTAAAAAAGTAAAAAAAATAAAAAAAATAAAAAAGTTAATCCCATTTATTAAAAAAAATATATTTAATTAATTAATCGAATTTTTTTTTAATTAATTAAAAGGGCGGGTAGTTTCGGAACGGTTAATGAAAAAGGTTAAAAAAAACACGTAATAACTTTCCGAACTTAAATATAAAAGATTTAATTAATTAATTTATTTTAAATAACGGGTAAATCGAGTAAACTTAAAATTATTATACATCCCCGTAAAAGTGTTTTTTATATAATTAATAAATATTTTAAAAATTATAATAATATAAAAATAATTTTTCATTTTACGGCGTAAATATAAAATTAAATTAATTTCGAAATTAATTAAATTTAAATTTATTAATTAATATATTTAAAATTATTATTTTATTAATAATTTTTATATTTTTTTTAATTTTTTTTAAACGAAATTAATATCCGTAAAAATATTATTAAAATTTTTAATTTTATAAATTATTAAAAAATTAAAAATATAATCGTTTTTAAAAAATTAAAATAAATTATTTTTATTTTAATAAAATTCGTAATATTTTAAATAATTCGTTATTAAATACCGTAATTAAATTATAATAAATTATTTCCGGATATAAAAATAATAATAAAATTATTATTTTATTTTTTTTATTTATTATTCCCCGGGTAAATAAAAAATTATAATATTTAAATTTTTTAAAAATAAAAATAATTTAATATAAACTTTATTTATATTACGTAAAAAATATATAATATAACCGTAATATTTATATTATTAACCGTATATAATATATATATTTATATTAATATAAACTTTTATAATTAAAAGTTTTTTAAAAGTTTTTAATTATAAAAAAAAAATAAAAACTTCGTTAAAATTAAATTTATTTTTTATTAAATAAAAAAAAAATCATTTTCGGCTTTTTAATTATTTTTATTATAATATTTAATATAAATATTATTTAATTTTAATTTAATATTAAACCATTATTTTTTATATTATAAATATTATATTATAACTTTTATAATTAAAGTTTCGTTAAATTTTTTTTTTTAATAAAATTTTTTTCCCGAAAAAAATTTTTTTATTAATTATTATTAAATTCCACCGAAAATATATTAAAATAAATTATTTTTTTTAATAATTAATCGTTAAACTTTAAATAAAAATAATTAAAAAATAAAAATAAAAGTCTATATTTTTTTTAAATTAAAAGAAAATATAAAAAGAAACGACTTTAATAACGAAATTTATATTTATTAAAACCACGATTTAAAAGAAAATATAAAAAAAAACAACCTTAAAATTAACGTATAAGTTTAATAAATCCGTAATCCGGAAAAAAAAATAAATAAAAAAAACTTTTTAAATAATTTATAAATCTATAAAATTTATTTAAAAAAAAATATATTTAAAATTTATTTAAATAATAATTACCATAAGTTTATAATTAAATAATAAAAGTTTATAATTTATTAAAATCATCGTTTTTATTATTTATATTTTCATTATTAATATTTTCATTATTTTTATTATTTTTATTAACGCGTTATTATTAAATTAATTTTTTTAAATTTAAAGTTTATAATAAATTATTATTATAACGTCGTTTTATTCGGTATTTATATTAAATCGTTACTTATTTTTATCGAATAATAATTATTTCCGGTATATTTATAAAAAAATAAAATATATTATATAATAATTATATTTATAAAAAAAACATAATTAATATAATAATAATAAAAAACACATAAAATATAACGTTAATAAAATGCGAAATATTATATAAATAAAAAAATATAATAAATTTTTAAAAAAATATATTTAATTAAATACGTAAATGAATTTAAAATATATATTAAAGCATTAATATTATAACGTAATTAATAAATTAATTAATACATTTAATAATTTTTTATTAATTTTTTATTAATTATTTATTAATTAAATAAGAATTAATTATATAATTAATTATATAATTAAAAAAAGTTTAAATATAATATATTTTTTAAATAAATAATAATAAAATAATAAAATAATTAATTAAATAAATAAAAAGAAAATAATTAAATTAAAACGTATTTAAAATTATAAATATTAAATATAAAAAAATAATTAAAATAATCCGAAAAAATAATTTTAAAAAAATAATAATATTTTATAAAAAATTAAAAAAAATATATTAAATTAAAAAATTAATAATTTAATATTAATTATTAAATTTTATTTTTATAAAAAAATATTATAAAAAAGATTTAAACGGAAAATTACCGGAATAAAAATGCGTTATTAATATAACGTTTTTTTTAAACTTAATAATTAATTTAAATTTAAATTAAAAACGGGAAAAAACTTTTTAAATATTTAAAAAAAAAAAAAAAGAAATTAAAAGTATTATTAAAAATATAAAACTTTAAAAAATATTTAAAAAAAAATATTTTTAACCGGATTTTTAAAAATATATAAAAAGTTATTATATTACGTTTTTTTATAATTATAACGTAAAATTTTATATTAAGTTATTACCTTAAAACTTTCCGGAAAATATTTATAATAATATTATTAAAATTAAATAAATTAATTTCTTTTTAAATATATATAAATTTATTATATTATTTAATATAATAAAAAAATTATAAAAAATTATAAAAAATTATAATAATATAAATTACCGTTATAATAAAAAAAATATATATTTTCCCCGAAAAATAAATAAAAAATAAAATATATAAATTTATTAAAATTATAATATAAATAATTACCGAAAACATTTATTTAACGTAAAAATATAACGGTATTATATTATTATTTTAATTAAATATATTAAAAATTTTCAATAATATAATATACCGAAAAATAACTTATATTTTAAATTAAAAAAACTATTTATTTTAAATAATTAAATAAATAATAATTTTTATAAAAAAATTTAAATTTATATTTAACGAAAAAAATATAAAAAATTAACGTATTAAAATTAAAATCCTTTAAAAATCATTTTTATTATTTATTTTATATATTTTATATATTATTATTTTATACGAAAAATTAAAATAAAAAATTATATTAATAATATAAATTTATTAATAATAAATAAAAACTTTAACCGTAATTACCGAAAATTAAAAGAAATATATAAAACTTACGAAATATAAATAATAAAATATAATATAATTTTCACGTTATAAAAAATAAATTAATATATTTTATTAAAACTTATTAATTTATAAAAACCTTAATAAAATTAAATTAAATAACGGTTAATTTTAAAGAAAACATTAAATTTTTTTAAAATATAATTAAATAAAAAATTAAAATAATTTAAATATTTAAAAATAATTAAAATAAAAATAAAATAATAATAATATATTTTTTTAAAATTAACGGTTTTAATTTAAAATTATAATATATTAAAAATAAAAAGATTTTATATTAAAATAATAAAAAACGTTATAATATATAAAGTTATTATATAATTTATATTTAACGAAAATAAACATATAAAAAAAATAATAAAAAAACTTTATAATATTTAATTAATTTATTTTTAAAAAATAAATAAAACGTATAAAATTATATTTATAATATAATTTAAATTAAAAATAAAATATTTATTATTTAACTTATAATTAAATATAAAATTAATAAAATTCGAAAATAAAATTAAACGTTTAAAATTTAATAAATTAATTAAAAAAATTAATAATAAAATCGTAAAATAAATTTTAAAATAAAAATAATAATAAAAATAATAAAATCGCGGCTTTTTTTTTCCACGGGTAAATTTTAAACATGATTATATAATTAAAAAAAATAATTAAAAAAATAATTATTTAACTTAAATTTAAAAAATAATTTTATAAATTTTTTTTTAAGAAATAATATAAAAAAACCGCATTATACCGGTTTCGTAAATTTTTTCGAAAAAAACTATTTTTAATATAAATATATTTAAATATATTTATAATAATTAAAAAATTATATATTATATAATTATAAAATATTAATAATTTATAATAAAAAAAACGTTATAAAAATAAATCGCTTTTAAATAATTATTAATAAAAAATTATTTACGGGTTATAATTAAATTAAAAAAAAATAAAAATAATCGTAAAATAATTTTTAAAAAAGTTTTTTTTTTAATATATAAAATTACATTATTATTAATATTAAAAAATATAATATAAATAAATAAAAATTAAATAACTTATATATAATTAAAAAAAATAAAAAAAATATATTATTATTATAATAAAATTTATAAAAAATAATTAAAATTAATATTAAAATTTAAATAAAAATAAACCTTAAAATTAATAAATAAATTTTTAATTAAAAAAATATAATTATTAAAATAAAATAATAAATTATTAAATATTAATATATTTACATCGTATTTATATCGTTACCGTTAATATTTATTATAATTTTTTATTAAAAAATATTTTTTTAAAATAATATAATTTTATATAACTTTTAATTTAAATATTAATAATTTTTCGAATTTTTTATAAAATTTATTTTTATATATTTTTAATAAAAATATTTTATATTTTTAAAAAATATACGATAATATAAAACGTTAATTAATAATTTTTAATTTTTAATTATTTAAATATAAATTATTAATAATTAATTAATAATAAAACATTTTTTTATAAAAAACGAATTAAAAAAAACTTATATTAAAATATAAGTTTTAAAAATAATATTATTAAAATAAATTTTTTTATATTTAAATTTATTTAAAATAATAAATTAAAATATTTACCGTATTAATTTTAAAAAATTTAAACGTTTTTTAATATTAAATTTTTATTTTTATAAAATTAATTTTTAACCGGTATATAATTTTAATAAATTTAATTTAAAAATAAATAAAATATTAATAAATATATAAAATTTAAAAGTTTATAAATTAAGAAAATTTTTTTTAATAAAAAGTTTATTCCTTTTTAAAATATATAATAAAATTATTATATAATAAGCGATAAAAGTAACGGTTATATAAAAAACACGTGTGTTATATACGGGAAATTAAATAAAATATTAAAATTAACGTTTAAAAATAATTTTTTTTTAAATTTTTAAGTTTTAATTTTAAATAATTATAAACTTATTATTTATTATTTAATTTTATTTATTTTATTTTTATAAAATATTATTAAAATTATTAATTAAATTATATATATATATTTTAATTTTTACGAATTTTTTTTTATAAAATTTAAAAATTAAATAAAAATAAAAAATATTTTTATTATATTAATAATAATTTAATAAAATAATTAATAAAAAATAATAAAACGATATTAAAACGGTATTATATTATTTAAAAATTATTTATTTAAACGTATTTATTTTTTATTTTTTTATAATAAAAATAAATTTTTATTAAAAACCGGAAATATTAATATAAATAATTTAATTTAATCCCGTTAATAAATATATAATTTATAAATTTAAAATAAAAACATTTTATATAAAAAATTTTCGATTTAATAATATAAAAAAAATTAAAATATTTATAATTAATTTTTCGTTAATATTATTAATAATATAATTAAAATTAATTAATTATAAAAATAAAAAAAATTTATTTATAATAAATTTATAATATAAATTTTTTTTATATAAATTTTAATTAATAAAAAAAATAATTATATAATTTTTTTAAATTTAATATTATAAAAAAATAATTATTATTATAATAAAAAATTTTATATTTAAACCGCGGGCGTAATATTAACGAAATAAAAAAAAATTTATTTAATAATAAAAATAATAATTATTATATAATAATTTTATATAATAATTTTATTTAAAATTTTTTTATTTTATTTATTATATAAAAATATTTATATTATATATATAATTTTTTTTATTATTTTTATTATTTTTATTAAAAAAATAATATATTATATTAAAGCAATGTTATCTCAGCTAGCTCAGACTAGATTTTAAGCCACACCCAGCCACGGGCTGGATGGCCCGTGCCATTGTATCTGTGGGGCGGGCGTGGCGTTCCTCAAAATCTAGTCTGAGTCAACTTGGTTTAAAAACGGCTCCATTGGTATAAAATCAGCCTATTCTCGAATATAAAATATTATATTGCTTAACAACCACGTATAAGGTCTCCTATAAATTATATCTCGGGGCTAGCAAAATGGCTTCTGAAGCTTTCTAGCTATTTCAAGTCCCGTTTGAACGTGACTTGAAGATATCCCAAGCCTAAACGAAAAAAAATCCACGTGTAAATCGGTGGCAAAAACCACACCTGTTTGCTCCAAAGCCACGATATCACAACCAACGGTCGGATCAATTTGAAACTTGACAGCAGGCTAGATAATCGATAGCACTACGTCCGAGGCCTTTTATATATCCATTATCTCGAACCGTTGTTGTGTGAAGGCCTTGCCGAGGCTTACTTGGTAAGTATTGACTTAGGGTGGCTTTGACAGCTTTGGAGGCAGGTCTAGAAGCAAGTTAGTAACTATTACTTGTATAGAGAGGTTTACTTACTTAAATCCTTATTCTTGAATAGTATATCTAAGTATTGGCTAGATAAACGCGCTTGCGCGTTTGCGCGTTTTAATTATTAGGAAAGTTCGGCTGCACCGCGATTTAAGCGCACCGATTAAACTAGTTATACCTTATTAATATAAGTGATAGAGCCTGTATATTTAAATCGCAGTGTACCTGAACTTTCCTAATAGTTAGAATGCTTGAATGTGTGGTAATTTTAAAGAATAAGAATAAGAATAAGAATGAGGGTTTACTGGTGGAGGGAAAAAACGACCAAGTTGACTCAGACTAGTGGCACGTTTTTGGTGTTTTTGGGGAATCCTGTGATTTGATTGGCTAAAACTTGTTGTGGCTAAAAGGGTACAACCAAAAACGGGCCCACTAGTCTGAGCTCGCTGAGATAAGAGCAATGCTAGCCGCGCAGTATGATGTTGCTTATCTCCGCCGCGCAGTACCGCTAAAATGGCGCTAGCGCGTTCGAACGGTGTGTAGAACACCCTCTAACGCTATACCCACGTTCAATCAATTGTTCCACGCTTAATCCGGGTCCAAATTTCTTGTAATTATACTAATTCAAAAGCTCTCAATTCGGAGACTCTATAGCTCCAATATTCAAGGTTGCAGCCTTAGAATGGTTGAGATATCGAGGATTGAAAACATTGGTCAAATTGATGTACTTCCAACGCTTTGCGACCGCGACCTAGCCACTTCTCCATTTTTGACTTGTAATATCTCTCCAGAACCTTCGTTTCAGGTCCTGCAAATTGGTGATTGTGTAGCTTGGATCAAGCGCTGTTATTTCAATATAATTATTAGACGTTTGGAATATTGTTGAGCGAGTAATAATTGATTAAAGTTGATTGAAAAATGGTTGTGTGTAGGTGCTACAAAGGTACATTCAATTGTATGACGGCTTGTAGGGCAGCAAAGGTACCCGACCTATACCTCTTTCGGACGCACTTTTTTAGCTCTACTGCGCGGCGGAGATAAACAACATCATACTGCGCGGCTAGCATTGCTCTTATATTATTACGTAACGTAAATAATAAATAATCGAAACGGGTTAAATTTTTTTTAACGTATAATTTTTATTTAAAAATTTATTTCGTTATAATATTATATATTTTTTATATAATATATATTATATAATTATATAAAATAATAAATATTTAAAATAAATAATAATAATAATAATAATATATATTTAATTTATTTTATTAATATTAATTACGTGTTTTTTTATATTTAATTTAATAATTTTTTTATAATTTTATTATTTTTATATTTAATTTAATTAATTTAAAATTTTATATTATATTTTTTTATTTAATAATAAAATTTTTTTCATTTTTTTCATTTTTTTATTAACGTAATATAATTTTTTTTTTAACGTTAAACGTATTTTTCCGTTAAATTATAAAACCATTATTAATATGCATATAAATGATCTTATTACTTTAACAATACTTACCCCTCTACATTTTTGCCCCTCGCTCGCAGGAAGAAAAAAAGTATGACTCTAAACTTTCTGCGTCGCTAAATAACACTACTATTTCTCTTAACACATTTGTCAACCCTACAACCAAGAGCGTCTGACAGCGGCACTGGGCATTGGGTACGACCACTATGGCCAATCCTGTTAAGACCATGGAGGGTCTTCAAAATACAGCCCTCAAAGACCTTAAAGGTAAAGTACCGTATCACCGTCCTATTCTTGCCCTCTCGCGCGTTCCGTCTAACTGTAGTTTGGAGGCACCGAGAAGCGAGATTCTCTGATCGCTCTCGAGAAGAAATATCAACAGGAATGGGAGCAGCAGGGTCTCTTCGATGCCAACCCACCGTCAACCGCCGAAATACCTCTTCATTCCATCACCGCTGCTGAGCTGCGAGAGAAGTTTCCAAAGTTTTTCGGAACCATCGCTTTTCCGTACACAAATGGGCGCCTCCACGTCGGCCACGCATTCTCCTTCAGCAAGGTCGAGTTCCATGTCGGCTTTCTTCGCATGAAGGGTATCAATGTCCTATGGCCGCAGGGTTATCATTGCACAGGTCTTCCAATCAAGGCATGCGCTGATAAGCTGTGCAAAGAGGTTGAGATGTTTGGCCAGGAGTTCGAGAAATATAGGGAGGACGAAGAGCCCGTCGCTGAAGCCGCAGCCATCCCAGCCCAGAGAGAGAGAGAGGATGTTACCAAGTTCACTGCCAAAAAGGGCAAGGCTGCTGCCAAGTCAGTCAAGATGAAGTACCAGTTCCAGATCATGCAAGCCATGGGCATTCCGCTACAACAAATACATCTCTTCGCTGATCCAGCGTACTGGCTCGAGTACTTCCCCCCTCTCTGCAAACTTGACCTTAGCAACTTCGGCAGTAGAATCGATTGGAGGAGACAATTCGTCACCACAGATGCCAACCCATACTTCGACGCATTTGTTCGCTGGCAGATGATTCGGCTGAAGGAACTTAATAAGATCAAGTACGGGAAGCGCCACACAATTTACTCCATCAAGGACGGCCAGCCATGCATGGACCATGATAGAAGCGAAGGTGAAGGCGTCAATCCACAACTCTACGTGGCAATCAAGATGCAGGTTCTCGAATTCGCCTCGAAGGCCCAGGAGACGCTTCAAGGGAAATTGCCCGAAAACGCCAAAGTCTTCCTTGTTCCGGCAACCCTGCGAGCAGAGACAATGTATGGACAAGTTGCTTGCTTCGTTTCCCCCAAGGTCACCTACGGCGTCTACGAAGCAGCCCCTAATGAGTACTACGTTATGACCGAAAGGGCCGCCAAGAACATGGCTTACCAAGAGATATTCGCCAAAGAAGGTGTTATCAAAAAGATATCTGATATCCAGGGATCAGATCTCATTGGCTCTTTAGTGAATGCCCCCCTGAGCTTCCACAAAGATGGCGTCCGGGTTCTACCCATGGAGTCAATTCTCGAGACCAAAGGGACGGGCGTGGTGACGTGCGTACCATCAGATTCCCCCGACGATTACGCCACAATCTCGGATTTGGCTAAGAAGGCAGAGTATTATAAGATCAACAAGGAGTGGGCAGAATTAGAAATTAAACCCATTATCAGGACACCCACTTCTGATTTGCTCGCCGTCGAACTAGTCAAGAAATTAAAGATCGCATCTCCAAAGGATGCCAAGCAACTGAAGGAGGCCAAGGAATTAGCATACAAGGAGGGCTTCTATCAGGGCCATATGCTTGTAGGAGACTTCAAAGGCGAAAAGGTGGCGGATGCGAAGCCTAAAGTCCGGGCGCAACTGATTGAGGCCGGCCTCGCCTTCGAATATGCAGAGCCCGAAAACAAGGTCGTCAGCAGAAGTGGTGACGAGTGTACGGTGGCTCTCATGGAGCAGTATTATATCGACTACGGAGAAGAATCATGGCGCGCCACTGCCACCGAATACGTCGAGAACAAAGACGGAAATGGTCTTAACACCTATTCGAGCGATGCTCGTAATGCGTTCTTGGGCGTGCTTGACTGGCTCAAGCAGTGGGCGTGCGCAAGGACATATGGCCTAGGCTCACGACTCCCCTGGGCACCGGAGTTTCTAGTAGAAAGCTTGAGCGACTCAACGATCTACATGAGTTACTATACGGTAGCTCATTACCTCCATAGTGATATATTCGGACGAGAAAAGGGTATTGGCGACATCACACCAGATCAAATGATCGACGAGGTTTGGGATTATATCTTTAGCCGCACCGAGCTCGCAGACGATATCCTAGCCAAGTCAAAAATTCCCAGAGAGACTCTTGAGGCGATGCGTCGTGAATTTGAATACTTTTACCCCCTAGACTTGCGGGTGAGCGGTAAGGACCTTATCAACAACCACCTTACCTTCGCTCTTTACAACCACATCGCACTCTTCCCTCGGGAATATTGGCCCAAGTCTATCCGAGTGAACGGCCACCTCCAGCTCAATGGAGAGAAGATGTCTAAGAGTACCGGCAACTTTATGACTCTCGACGATGGTAAATAGACCTTCATGTTCCTCACTACACAGCCGCTGCTAACCCATACGTAGTCGTGAAGAAGTTCGGTGCCGATGCTTCCCGAATCGCTCTAGCAGACGCTGGTGACACGATCTCGGATTCCAATTTCGTCGAGGATGTTGCCGACAGCACCATGTAAGCCATCCATGCACGGTCACGGCCGAGGAACTACCTAACTAATAAATCCTTTTTTCTTTATAGCCTCCGACTGCACTCCCTTAGGGAATGGTGTGAGGAGGTCGCCCAGAACCAAGACCTCCGGACCGAGAAGAATGATTTCGAAGATGCACTATTCGACAACGAAATGAACACGCTAGTGCAGGAAGCTAGGCGACACTACGAGGACACAAACTACAAAATGGCTCTGAAGTCGTGCTTCTACGATCTCATCAACGCCAAGGACATCTACAGGGCAACTTGTGTAGCGGCAGGAATCCCGATGAACAAGGACTTGGTCTTTAAATATATCAGGCTACAAGCCCTGTCCCTCACACCTATCGCACCGCACTGGGCCGAGTACATTTGGCTCGAGATACTCCACGAAGCCCGAACAGTACAACTAGCTCGATGGCCCGAGGTGCCGGAAGCTAACGCCAGCCTTGCGGCGGCCCGCGCCTACGTGCTCGCGACGCAGTCCAACGTCACGTCGGCGGAATCGGCGCAGGTAAAGAAGATGGCCAAGGGAAAGCAGATGAGCTTCGACCCGAAGAAACCCAAGAGACTGACGATCTACATAACCAAAGAGTTCCCCAAGTGGCAGAATGAGTGCATCGAGCTAGTAAAGGAGACGTGGGATCCGACGACCATGACGCAGAAGTGCACCGATAAGGAGCTTAGCGGCCGGGTAGCCAAGATAGGTAAGGTGAAGGAGGCTATGCCGTTTGTGCAGCGTCTGAAGAAGCGCCTCCGCGACGGGGAGCCGGCCAGCGATGTGATGGAACGCAAATTAGCTTTCGACGAGTCCAAGACAGTCGTGGCTATGGTACCTAGCCTGAAGCGGGTAGCAGGGCTATCAGCCGTCAATGTCTTGTTAGTAACCGAAGGCAGTAAGACGGCCCCTGATCTCATTCACGGAGGTGAGGTAGACGTCAAGTCTCCTTTTGCCGAACAAGCCGTACCGGGCCAGCCGTCTTTCTTGTTCGAGAATATCGAGACGTAGTAGGTCGAGGAATAGACGGGTAATTGTCGCCCCCCCGAGTAGGGATCACCGGTAACCCTTGCCGGGTTATTATACTTGCAGCCACCCAAGTGCATGTGTTTTTTATTTATTTACATTCGCAACGTGGTTAGGCGTGTTTTGCCAGATGGCAATATTCTTTTCCACCTCCATAACCCAACACTCTTTCCACCGGCAAGATCCGGGAAAAGGAATCCGAAGAAAAATATCCGATAACGGACATTTAAATATTTTCTTCCTCCTCCTCCTCTTCCTCTCCTAGGGGTTCCAATTCTTTTAATTCCCCCTCACTACCCACTACCGCTAAATCTACGTTGACCCCAAGATCGATTCCAGAAACGGCCCGGCCCCGCGAATGAACATGGCTAACAATACATTAAAGATTGCCGTCATCCCCGGCGACGGCATAGGACTCGAGGTCATGCCATATGGCGTCCGTTGTCTAGAGGCGGCCGCTAAAGTGTTTGGCATTCCGCTAACGTTCGAGACGTTCGACTTTGCCAGCTGTACTTTCTACCAGAAGCACGGGGACATGCTTCCGCCAGACTGGAAGGAGAAGCTTCTCGGGTTTGATGCCATCTATTTTGGCGCCGTTGGTATGCCAGAATTGGTTCCGGACGAGGTATCGTTATGGGGAAGCCTGTTGAAGTTTAGGCGTGAATTTGATCAATATATCAACTTACGCCCATGTCGGCTGATGGCCGGGGTCAAGTCTCCTCGTTCGTATACCCTTACTCAACGTTCTCCCTTCTCTTCCTTACTTCTTCCTTTCTCTCTTCATATATATGTGACTATCTTGACTTGCTGATAACCTGTGCCAAAAGTGGCCGACAGAAAACCTGGAGATATTGACTTCTGGATCGTCCGTGAAAACACTGAAGGTGAATATAGTAGTATAGGTGGTAAGATATTCGAAGGGACCGATAGGGAGACGGTGATCCAGGAGACCGTCATGACGCGAACTGGCATCGACAGAGTGCTTCGTTATGCCTTCGACCTCGCGCAGAGCCGGCCGCGCAAGCGACTCACCAGTGCTACAAAGAGTAACGGAATAAGTATCACGATGCCGTACTGGGATTCTCGAGTTCGCGAAATGTCTCTCAGCTACCCAGATGTAAACGTGGACAAGTACCATATCGATATCCTTACCGCTCACTTTGTTCAAAGACCCAATATATTTGACGTGGTTGTCGGGAGCAACCTATTTGGCGATATCCTGTCTGACTTAGGCCCTGCCTGCACCGGTACAATCGGAATCGCGCCATCCGGGAACATCAACCCGGACCGACGCTTCCCCAGCCTTTTCGAGCCGGTCCACGGGAGCGCGCCCGACATCGCCGGCAAGGGTATCGCAAACCCGATCGGTATGATATGGGCCGGTCAGATGATGATGCTGCATTTCGGCTACCAAGATGCTGCCGCCGCCATGCTTCGAGCGATTGAGAAGGTTCTGGCTGGCGGGGATACAAATGTTATCACGGCTGATTTAGGTGGTAAGGGGACAACAAAGAGTCTAGGAGAAGCCATCGAGATCGAGATCCTTGCGGCAAAGAAATAGAGCCTTTACGCTTACCTACATCATGCCTATGTGAATAGCTGTGGTATGTGTCAAATCTGATGAATTGAAAAAATTGCCTAACTGACGACATTGCGCAAACAAAGTTCCCAAACGTCATAACCATCACTTGGTCTATTCACAGCGCCCCGTTCGTAGTATCTCGAGATATCAAAGGCCATGTATGTAGAATAGCCTGTATCACAACGTGCTAGGTCTCTGATGCTATAGAGCGGATTCTTGTTCACCATGACGTGAATCTGGAAGAAAAAAAATACCCGGATTAAAAGGGGCCCTTTTCTGTCTTGTTACCAATATGGTTGAAACAGCCGAGGATGCCGTCGTGATTCCAGATCACACGGTCTAAATATCAAGTCAGCGTCACCGTTTGGCAGTCAATAGGAAATCGAATGAATAAACTTACTGAGATCGTAGGTAGCAGGAGAAAACTGGCCGTTTCCGTTAAGGCAGTTACAATTGAGAAGGAAATTCACATTGCTTCCATGGACTGTGCAGTTGTCACAGGTTGACCAATAATTACCGCTGCGACAAGTTTGTGTTAATACTCATGAAATGGGTCTGATGAAAATAAAGAGCTATTCACTTGCCTGCCGTAAGGATAGAGGTTTCCACCGGAGTTGGCCAAGCAGGCATTGGTGTCAAGCCTTGAGAGTGAGATCAAGTTAGCAGGTGTACTCTATAAGGTTGCCGTTCGTAGTAGTTTACCAAGTCCAGTCGTAGCTGTATCTCGCCCAGTCGTCGTTATTGCAGTACATTCCAAGGAAGCTGTCTACCATCAGGCCAGTCTGCCAAGTACAGTTGGTGACGAGACCCTGAGCATTAGCTAGTTGACTAGCAACACCAAGGGCCACCGTGACAATGGTTTTCATCGACATTATTCTGCTGGAAGCGGATATCTGATAGTGTACTTCTTGACTCTTCTCTCGACGCTCTCTGAGAGTATGAGAAGGGGGTTTTCCGATGGGAGTTAAGTAGTACTGTCACCGTAAATAAATACTCCTCATCAAAATTTGGGAAGAAAACATACCGGGATGAATCGGCCGAAGGCCAAGTTGATGTTTGCTAAGAGAGGGGAAAAGGTTTTTTATGATCTCCCAGGAGAGAGGGGGAAGAGAAAGGATGGAGAGTAGGATGGGAAAGATCGAGAGGAAAGTTTAAAGTCTAGTTGCTTCCGCGTTTATTCTGGTCGGTTACCAGGGTCGGTCACGATACTTCCGCAGGAAACGTCGAAAACGTTAGGCGTGGTTCAGAAAGTATTCCAGCAGGAATGAGTCATATACAGAATCGTTAAGTGTGGGATGTCTACTTCCTCCTCCTTCACTCCTTTCGAGTAACGCCTTCCTTGCCTTGGGAATGAGTTACAGTCTAAAGGGAGGCAATGCACCTACCAAAACAGCCTCCTACTCCTATATCTACCCCCCCTTAAACGCTTCCGGGGTTTCTCATAATACGAGGTGATTATGCTAGCTACGTTTCATACAAATTTACCAGTGGACTGGAACCATATTAATTTGTACCCCTATAAAATATCTATAGCGGATGATTAGGTATGCTTTGCCCGCCACCTTTTTCTTATGAAATTTTGGCATAGACCTTGGTATCATTGTTCGAACTGAATACAGTAAAGGCCCATTCCCAGCGAAGCATATTCGATCAACATTGGACTGCCCATGTTTATGATATGAAGACCATCTTATTAGATTGGTTGCTGGATCTGGACAAAGGTGAACGAACCCGGCAACTGCTTTACAACCACAAACATGCCACCTAGATCGCCATCATATACTTGACGAATATGGCTCGAGGGCTATGGACGCTGCCGGTTGGTACGGTAGATATCCATTCAGAATAGTTTGCTATTTGCTATGGATCCGTATTGCGGTGTTACCTTGCAGGGTAATAATCTTTAAAGCCGGCGGTGGGGCCGTCTCGGTCTAACAGATATGAGAATTTGTCGGGGCGTCCTAGCAATGCCGAGGGTATGTCATCATTATCCTCTATCCTTTCGTATTCTTCTCCTTCGCGATCCCAGAGGTCTTTTCCGTTCCTCACGCGATCGGCTATGCGATCACGGTCGCGGAATGCCTCTTGGTTGAGCCATATGTGGGAGAAAGAGGAGAGCTTAGTCAGAACCTCATCTACCGTGGAGAAGCAGGTAGAGCAGTGCCACTTGAATGATGAAGTTAGTACGCTCTTGGTTGGAGAAGAATTCAATAATTGTATGCTTGTCTCGGGAACAGAAACTCCCCAATCAGCTGGACCGGGATGTCCTCGCTTCCGAGATAGGCCAAAGCGAGTAAAGGCAAAGAAAAGGAGGGAAGAGAAAAAGATAGAATTGTTGATATTGCTTACCCCGGCACTCCATAGGTCCCCCTTTTCCATGCTGATCAAAGGTTGTAGGCCGCCGTCCGAGTTCCGTAGATTGACGGGGAGGATGGTCCTCCAACCTTGATAGTATGTTGCTTGTGGGTGCGCCCATTGAGTACCCCTGTGTAGATACTGAAAACTATAATAGTAGAAGTGGCTCCGAAGCGTGAGGCGGCGTGGGAAATGACATGCTTTGAGCACTACCAGCGTCTCCGGGCGAACGATTTCATCAACGTCGGCTACGACGATCACGTCACCCAATACAGGTGCTTGCTCTCCCGCTAGCCTCGGAAACACCTGCGTATACATGGCATCTCTCTGCAGGTCCTCGAATGCCCAGGAAGCTGGGTCCAAGGGAGGCGTATCAGTATTCTTGCTGTATACTCGATTACGTAGTATATAAGATTGTTTCACTCACTACCGCAAGATTAGCTTCTACCTTTCGAGACGACGCGTTCTTATACGCACCGATTAGAGCGGTCCGAATGGAAGCCGTCGGGGATCTCAAGCTCATGGTATATGAGCTTGTCACGGTAGGCGGAGAAGTGATCCAAGTTGTTCTTGATGACCAAGGGCTTCTCATGATTGGTGAAGGTCTTCTTAGATTCGACAATGATGAAATAGTCGACGTAAGGATAAGTAGTATTCAGACGAATCTCCAACCAGTCCAACTCGGTATTGATCATTATCAGATCATACACCTTTCTCTTCCCCGGGTTCTCGAAGGGGGCCCACCCATGCTGCTGACATAAGCCTCGTGTCTCGACATCGTTCGATAGATCGAGCTTTCTTGGATCGAAGCGGAGAGTTTGATGGACGGATCGATCGGACCAATTGGGATTCAGGCAGAGCAACAGCACGCAGACA
This sequence comes from Annulohypoxylon truncatum, assembly GCF_022578515.1. NCBI lineage: Eukaryota > Fungi > Ascomycota > Sordariomycetes > Xylariales > Hypoxylaceae > Annulohypoxylon > Annulohypoxylon truncatum. Next base: position 16,923 of record NW_025953820.1, read on the forward strand.
AATACGACGGCGAAGGCCAATCGGGTTGCCAGCCTCCGTCTCTCTGTATAGAGAACCCCCATAATTCCTGCTGTGCCTGTGCCACCGTTACACGCATGCATCCGATGTTGTTGTGAGAAGGGAGAGCGTCCAGAGCGTGCAAAGCGTGCAAAAGCGTGTTGGGCCAAATACGGTAATCTGCTTTGGTCACGATCCTAAATAGGGTTAGCCTGGTCACTCTAATAACCTAGATCCTAGGTACCTAGGTATTGAATGATAGGCTAATGAATTTGTGCAACAGTGGATATCCTGATACGCGAATAGTTTAAAAACATCTGCGAAGTACATAACTTATCTTAGTTAGGTACATATATCATATAGATACATATATATGTAGGTTTGTTATATATAACATGGATAACCTCTAGTTACTGACTAGTCACCATTGTAATTAATTACATATCTACTATGTAGAGCACGTATAAGCTATGAACTCCTTCGGAATTCCTCTATCTGGTATAGCCATCGCTGAAGTTTTACGAGTCGGCCACCCTATGCGGCGACATCGGACTATAAAGAAGCTGGGAACCCCGCTGTTACCATCAATATCAATCCATCGTCTGTCTCAGTCTTTCAACCGCGAGAGACTTCTTCATATCCCATCCGCTACCATGTCTACTTTCGACACACCAGACGGTAAACCAGCCAGCAGTTGGCTCGGTCACCAGGGCGCTGCGGCTTTTGACCTTAGAAGTAAACAAACCACAAGCGAACCCCTTCACCCGCCCCTTTTCTTCAAGTTCGACTCATATTCGACTTGGAAACTAAGTAGCTTTCGTTTTGCTAATACCTTTCATAGGCGATACCATGACTACTCCAACTCAGAATATGCTGTTTGCTATCCAACATACCACCTTGCTGGACGATGTCTTCGAAGAAGACCCGACCACCATAGACCTCGAGACTCATGTGGCCTCTTTGACGGGTAAAGAGGCCGCTCTTTTCGTCCTTTCCGGCACCATGGGCAACCAAATAGCCTTACGCTCGTTGCTCACGCGGCCACCACACGGTGTGCTGGCAGATCATCGTTCGCACATTATCAAGTACGAGGCTGGAGGGTAAACCACCACCCTTTGCCACTCTGCATTGATTATCCGGAACTGACCATTCGAAACATAGCGTCACATCCTTGACTGGCGCCATGGTAAGAATTGTTAAATTCGCACTTGCCAAGTTTTGAATACTTATAATTCAAGCTTAGACTACACCCATAGCGCCTAGAAACGGCCTTTATCTAACTCTGGAGGATATCGAGTCCAATGTCGTCCTTGGGGAGGAGATACACTCCTGTCCGACACGCGTCATCAGCCTTGAGAACTCGCTCAACGGATTAATCATGCCCCTGGACGAGGTGAAGAGGATCTCCGAATTTGCCCGAGAGCACGGCATCCTCATGCATTGCGACGGTGCGAGGCTGTGGGAAGTGGTCGCCTCCGGGGCTGGGTCGCTACCGGACTTCTGTCAGTATTTTGATACTATCTCCCTCTGCTTCTCCAAAGGGCTAGGTGCCCCGATCGGAAGTATCATCGTCGGCAACAAATCACTCATAAAGCATGCGAGATGGGTGCGTAAGTCGATCGGTGGTGGCCTGCGCCAGTCCGGCGTTGTCACAGCCGCCGCTCGGGTGGCGGTTGACGTGACTTTCGGCAAAGGCCCAAATGGCGAAAGTGGCCTTCTTCGGGACACGCACCTCACCGCAAAGCGCGTCGAGAAGCTGTGGACAAGTCTGGGCGGCCGGATGGAATATCCCGTCCAAACAAATATGGTTTGGTTAGACCTTCAGTCGTTAAACTGCAGCCCTTCTAGATTTGCTCAGCTGGGTCGCCAGGTTGGCTTAAAGGTTTCCGGTAACCGAATTATTACGCATTACCAGATTGGCGAGGAAGCCATCAAGAGGCTGGCTAGTATCTTTGAGAAAGTAGCTTCGGAAAGGGGGGCGAGTAACCATGACAAAGACCACGAGACACTCCAACGTGACTTTTACGGTAGCAAGGTTTAGGTTATGACCTGATCAAGAGCTGCTCGAGCACAGAAATATTAATACGGCAAGGAGATAAGAAGCTCAAAGTTACCCCTTAGGAAACTTAGGGTTATAGGGTTATGTGGCTTTGATTTGTTGGAAATGTTGTGCTGTTGTTCTATGATACATCCCACTTGATATGTCCATCTTAGGTATATTCGGTACTTAGCAACAACTACAGATTCTTGAAAACACTTTTTACAGTAGAAATTTAAGAGACGCACTACTCTTTAGTATCCACACGTTTCGGGTCAAATATGGAAATAGTCACGAACATCATGGCCAGGTTTTACTATACTGTAGATAACTGAACCTGCCACAGGGCTTTATTGTACGAAATCTTTTGAAATTTCCGAGGCTCTGCAACGAGCCATACAACCGTAGATGACCGCTCTCCCTTTCTCGGAATCTCAAGACCACACTTTCTCATTTGAAATGACTAGGCTCTCTTGCTTTTCACATTTAGTCTTCGACGATTCCTGTGCCTTGCGTACAGGGGACGCAATTATATACATTGCACGTGCACGGCCCCAAGAGCCTACTCGTCTTTCGAGTACCCTTCATATACACGGGTTGTCCAAATATTGACACGGTTCTCCTGCACCCTTGTGCCTCCCTGATCTCAAGCTTTTCCAGCACGAGGCACTGTTCCTCATGATATTTCCTCATGCCGGGGGTATTTTGCGTAAAGTGGTTGATGTAAACAATAAAATGCAACCAAGCCCCCAATCGTTATGCTGGAATATAATTTTGCTGCTTTTGTGGATAGATGCTGCAACCAAACGCCAAAGAAGTTAGAGTGATATGAATCCCAACCGTACAGCACGCGTCTTCGACTGAAATTTTTCTTGTTTTTTTGCTGTCCCCTTACTAAGTCTTTTTCCCGAATATCCCTCTACTCCTCGACTTGCTTCGGGCACGCTTCGACTTTACGCTACTAGCATCGTCGGTATATTTTGCCTTGTGTATCCTGCAATGGTATATATTAGCCGTCGAGAATACATCGTGTGAAACCAATAGGAATAAACTTACCAGCTATTTCCCGGCATACTCATGCCTTTGGCCTCGGCCATACGGTAGAACTTAGCGCTCTTCTTGAGATCTTTCTTGCACCCGACGCCTTTGGCATAGCAAAAGCCGGCCTCGGCCAAAGCGTCAACATCCCCCCAACCTGGCGTCCCCCGTTAGAGCAGTCCTCAAATAATTTCATCGATGAATTAACTTACTTCCTGCAATCTCGAAACACCGTAGAGCAAGTGCTTTATCCTGCTCAATCCCCCAACCGTTCATGTGACTGACACCTAATTCGTAGATGCTCAAAGCGAATTGCGCCTTACGCGTTTTGCGATCCATGAAATCCACCGATTTCCCCTCTTTGACATGGTCTTCATCGTCCGCAATTTCGGCACTGACAACGTCAGCGGCTTTCCGTAACCACTCGACGCCTTCTCGTTGGTTCGGCCGCATGCCCCACCCGTGTCGACAAGCTAGCGCGTATAATAACATCCCTGTCGGATCGCCTGCGCGCGCAGCAAGTCGCAGGTGGTAGGTAGACTCCTTTACGGAGCCTTCTTCGTGGCACTTGATGCCTTTAGCCAAATGCTCCTCTGCGCTTATTTCAGAGGCCGAGGGGGCGTGCGAATGCTGTGATTTGGGTGGTCTAATGGTACTAGCAGAATCGCTTGTGGACACAGACATCGGCGTCCGTCCTCGAGCTTGATCGTGAAGGGGCGATGTGAGTGTTCGCCCCCTAGGAACGTCCTCCGAAGGTCTGCTTCCACAGGTTGATGGGCGGCTTGGGTCGGGCGACGGTTGTCGTCCGTCCAAGGACATTTCGTTAGAAAGTTTGCTACGTTCCATAGACGGACGGGCCAGGAGAGAATCAGCCGCATGAGTGCCTTCCTGGACTCTCGATGAAGAGCTCGAAGGCCGAGTGGGCGGCGAAGGTGGCGCCTGACCACCCCTAGGAAAAGTTTGGACATTGCTTGGAGCAGTGATTGGCTGTTCCCATACGAAAGAAGCCGATGGTTCATTGTCGCGAAAAATAGCCGAGTTACGCTGCAACGATTTTCCTCTGGGTAATGAATACTTCGAGTAAATATACGAAGGAGCGCCTCTCCCATCATCTTCCAGAAAAGCTTCGCTGTGCATACTGACTGGAGTGTGCGCCGTCTCATCGGCGAGCACGAAAGAAGGTTGACTATCGGACGATGCCTGCCGGGATGGTGGCTCTAGACCTGGAGTGCCTGATCGACTAAGTGGGCGAGAGAAGTTGAAAGAGGGGCGTGGTAATGGGGCAGAAGCCTCAGAACTGATTGACGGCGATCTTTGATAATGAGCAATAGGAGATGCGAGGCCCGGCCCTGAGAAGGCACTGCTCGAAGAAAGCTTTCGCCCTGGCTGCGAGTGAAAAGAAGCACTCAAGACATCGTCATTATTCGCTTCTAGAGGTGCCGACATTATACTTGAAGATCGTTTAGGAAATAAAGGTCTCGGAGGGACCAGGCCAGCAGACTCATGAGAGGACACCTTGGTTAGCTTCTCTGGTGATGGCGGAAAGCGGTTTCGAGTAGGCGAAATTTCCCTAGTATCACGGTCATGGCCATGCTCCGTTAACTTGTGTTCTGTCCCTCTATCACCTATGCTCTCCAGGTCACTGGGCGACTGTTCCCTGCGCGCACCATAAAATCCACTATTTTCATCGAGCTTTTCGAGCTGACGGCCGCGCGTGTTCTCGATGAAAGGATTGGGAGGGAGAGGTACCGAGTGGTCTGGAGTAGGTGGTATGCGACTCATCCGAGGGTGCATCGAAACGGGGCGCTCAGTCGGCGATTCCACTTCTGTTGTCAACCCAAGCCCAGTGTTTTGATGGGGTGTTTCTGGTTGGTCTTCAGAGGAGTCGTAGGACATGGAGCGAAAGTAATCGGAACGGCCCTGGACAACTAATGGGCTCTCAGTTGTCAACGGAGGCAGGCGACTCATTCGCCTTCCGGCTTTGGCGCTCTCCTCGAGCTGCTTCGCTAACAAGCGACTCTGAGCCGCAAAGGCATCGAGGGGGGATAAAGCGGGAGGAACCTCCCCTGCGACGTGTAACCGTGGCGACCTGAGAGGACGGGAGACAGCGCTGCTGGCAACCGAGGTTGAGGAATTCGCCCTCAAATCGATAAAATTGGGTCGGTTCGACATCTTGAGGTGAAGCTATTGAGATTGAGATTAGGATTGGAATAGGGCGTTGAGTGCTGTATTAACCCTATAGTGAACGTGATGGTCCTTTCTTGATACGCCTAGGAGTCGCGCAATTCAAATCGACGTTACGAAAATCCGACTAATATTTGTAGGGCGGGGGAGATTTTGTCGTAGGCAATATCTGGAAAGCGCATGAAACATGAAGTCGGTTTTGTAGGTCAGCCGTAGAGAAGGATGGGATGCGACAGGAATGTAGGATCAACGTGATCAGAAAATGATTACGACTGGTATAAAAGGGTGTCTAGTATTCGAGTCGCTTCGAATGCGATACACTACAGATATACTGGCGAAAAAAGATCGAGAATGGTCTTGTTCATCAAATGCCGAAATATCACGTATTCTTAGGAGGTGGAGTGAGGAAGGATATAATCAGATTCGAAGTTCAAGGGTTGAAGGAAGAGACAATACAGGAAAAAAAGGACTTGGTAATGATAAAGTGGTTTACGCATAGAAGCAAAGAACGGACGATGATTTATCACCAAAAGGAATATTCACCTAGCCTTCACGGCAGGATGACGGAGAAGAAAGATGAATATAATGTGACTTTGTGATTTCTGTCGTCGCGAATGTGTGTGCGATGAGAGGAAGAGCAATCAAGGTCGATTGAATTGCCCCGGGGGTTCATCGTCAGAAACATTGAAGGAGAGGGTCGAGGAGCCAGCCAAATTGCTTCAAAGTTCTCGGTACAGTGTAATAATAACCTAGCGCAACTTTTAACGCTACCATTCAGGTTAGTTAAGATTACATGTGTCTGGGTACCCCGTACTGTCCGTACACAGTTTCCCGAAATTGAACGTAACCGGGGCAGCCTTTTCTCCATTGGGCGAGCTTGGGAGCTTAGCTAATAAAGTTTCTCCACCTAGCACGGCACGATACCTACTACCTAGGTATCGCATATGTGGGTACATAGGTAGGTATCGATTCACCATAAATCTGATCTGGGAATATAGGTAAGATTTAATCACATAGATATGTATGGAGTCGAAGTCCAGATGTCTCTCTCTATACTAACCCGGCTACCTGGGTACATAAGTATCTTGCTTAAGTTAGGTGCATAGCCTACGTAGTCCTCCGCAAAAACGTTAGAAGTAAACACAAATCAAATTCATTTATGGATAGCTTTGAAGGTACATTGATGGATCCCTACGTTATAAATGGCAACCGTGCTTAACTCCATTCATGCCTAGCCTGGTCTGGTGGAACGTCAAAGTCACCTAGATGGGAACAGACCCTATCAAAACACAGTATAATTGTGAGGGAATTGGCATCTTTCTCTAAATAGAGCTTAGCGCATAAGGGGCGTGAGAGTATTGACCAATCATCCAAATTCGTGTACATAAAAAAATACGAGAACACGCAGGCTTGTAAGTCGGCCGTACTTACTTTAAATACATGATCTACCTAGCATCTACTACGTAGTATTAATATGAGCAGCCTGTCTATGTATGTACACACATGCACACATGGGTTACTAAATAATTAGTAGTAAAAATACATATATAATACATATAACTGATAAGTACTAAGAAAAAAAGGTCTTATATCTCTCTCGAATTTGTTGTTGTGAAGTCGGAATGCGATTGGCATGCAAGCTGATTCTTAAAACTCGGACCTACATGTGGCTGAGACAAGTTGATAGTCCCAAGGTTCCTTGACTGCATCAACCAACCAGCTGATGAGCTCAGCACTTTGAAGTATTCTTCGAAAGATTGACGTCAAAGGTACTTGAGCCCGCCCAGCAAATAACAGCTGCGTACGCAACACACGGTGTTTTCGCCATCATATAATAATAGACATCCAATGGTCGACCGGATTATTACCACACGAAAGGACAAGTAAATGGGCAAGTAGGCTGTCTGGCTGTGTACCTAGGCAAGTAGTGAGCTAAACCAATATTATTGGAAACAAAGCTGAAAAGAACGATATAAATGTTTTAAGAAAATACATCATACGGAACATCACGAATATTAGAGCGATTGCCAATCTTCAAGTGACCATTGTATGTCTCACCTCTCAGTTCTTTCTACTAACAAACCTCAATCGGATTCGTAGATAAACTACTCTAAGATCTCCAAGAACAAGACACTGTTTTTTCCCCCCAAGATTAGCCGGCAAACGCCATTCCCAGTGCATGCGATCAAACAAAGAACTTGAGATGATCGGGCATTAATTTACAGTCGAGGTGACGCCCAATGAAACCCTCTCTAAAGATTTTTCGATTGAAGCTTCTTTAACCTCGTCGCGCCCTCGTACACGCCCCTATCGACAGCAGCAGCCACCGTCAATGTACCGCCAATCACAGCACACAGACCTGTTAAAAACCCGGTGAAGGTTTTGGCACGTTCTTCGCGGTTGATAACCTTCATAGGTGAAATATCCTGCCTCTTGTTAGCGATTATAGGATCTGACAAGTCGAGGGAAATACTCACATATGAAAAGAACACCCCCGGAATACCGCCTCTCGCGTGCATTCGTTCTTGATGTCCTTCGGCTGCATCATCACCTCCAGCTAGGCTTCGCTTGTGACTAGTGACCGAGTATTGGTGCGTCTCCATGCTGCCATCAACCGCGCTACCTAAGTTTCCTAGCCAAATCTCGTCATCGGCTTGGCCGTCGTGCCCGCTCGGCTTTGACCAGCTGAGGGGGAGGTACGCAGTCGGGACAACCTTCACGAAGTACATGAAGTTAAAGTTGGGGTCGTCAGTGGTTTGCTTAACTTGGTCCAGGGGATTTATGTGGTGGTTAGTCCAAGGACTATTTTTAGCATGCTTCCGAGTTACGTCCTCGGGGAGCTGAGGTCCAAAGCGAAGCTGGTGAATTTCGTGCTCGAACGAATGGTGCACCGGACTATCCCAGTAATTCTTGAGGTCATGAACGTGCATGTTTCCATTGCTGAAACTTCGGCCCGGCGCAAAGTGAAAGTTGCCAATGACTTTGTTAACCCGGATTGCGCCTTCGATCCGGCAACCTTCATGCCTTTGTTCATCTAGCTTCTCGGCGTAATGCTCCCGTAAGCACTGTTCGACGCCGTCGCCTCTACCAAAAGCCCAAGATGCCTGCGCGTACGCTTCTCGAACCTCGTCGCAAGTGTTGCAGCAGCCGGGTTTCGTAGCGCTAGCAGGAGCGGGAGCACCGTAGCAAGGGCCGCAGTAGTTGGGATCTAAATGCTCGGCCGTCTCGTCCTTACCATGACTAGTTCGGTTAATTAGAGAAATTACAGATAGCAGAGTTGTGAGGAGATCCGACTCACAGAGACAGCGCAGTCACATCGATGACTCCTCCACCCTGGGTAGCGGGCTGCAGCCTGACTTTCTTCACGCCATGCAGTACGCCATGCTGCTGCTCACCGGAGACGTCCATCACATCGAGGGTCAAAAGCTCGCAAGGGAGTCTAGGGAATGTGATGTTCATATGAATTTCCATTCGCTCTCCTGCAATCGGCGGGTGAGAAATTTGGATAATAAACGGGGTACTTTCGCAGTATCAAAACACACCTCTGCCCTTGTCGACGATAAGTTCTGGGTGGATGACTATCCTCCTATAATCAGACCATTCTCCCCAGGCAAGATAGAGAACGACAATCAAGGATACGATGGTGACGATTCCACCAGAAGTGGTCCGTATCCGCGCATCCTCGACGGTCTTGGTGAAGGCATCGAGCCTTGTGAATCTCGATTTCGCAGGCATCTCAATGTGTCGTGCGGCTCGAGGTCATTCGAATTCTGCGCGATGGGAACGAAACCTAGGTCCGAAATACTGACAATGGGTGGAGAAATCGATGAAGAGGACCGGTAGAAAGAATTGCAAAGGAAATAGAATCACCGTAGACGCCGCATTGGAATATGGAATATCCAGGCTCGGCGTGAAGTAAGGAATGCGAATCACGCTATGTACAAGCCAGAGATAGGAAAAGGTTAAAAAGTTGAGATATACGTGGACTGGAGTGAACAGTCGAAAGGCCACCTTCACCTTTTCCGACGCCAATTGGACCGAGACTGCGACTTCTCCGTTGAACTAACTATTCCATGCCTAGGTAGCTCTTGCAGATACCGGGGTCACTTGTACATACCTGGGTACATATTTCCACAGGCTAACCTGGAACTGTGTGCGGGTACCAGGTAACGCACATATACATGTATGTACCCAGGGTTCAGCGGCTCTTGCTTATAAGAGATATACTAGATGCATTAGGGAACCCATGGATCTACCCGTAGCGCAAAACTATAAAAGACTGTAAATTCTACATAGGTAACTTGGAACCCGCAACCGCTATCGATATTTAGGTAATTCAATCCCTTCTCAACTTTCTAGGTACCTACGTATGTAGATGGTATTATCACATTGAATGACCGAATAGGCGACCAAGTTACGAAACCTTACCTTTCGAACCAACAAAACACATAAACTCATAACAACTTCTGTTATACCTACCTACACCGAGATGGATGGCCCCCTTTTTTCCGATGCGCCCCTCCCCCTCCCGAGCAAATGAGCTGATAGTTATTGTCGTCCTTAGTCTGCCCTTGACTCTTCAAAGAGTCCTCATTGCCTCCAGAAGGCACAGTTCATCATAAAGGACGCAATTGTCTAGCGCCCAATTGTGAACGAGAACTGTGTTTTTACCATGTTAGTATTATATAAAATTCGGGAACTTCATGAGACAAGACGACAACTCACTATCGGATTTATAATTCGATGCGTGTATTCAATTTATCGCTCGCACTATTCCGAATCTCAAGCTGGGTTCATTCCTGGTCGATATAGACTTGCTCGAGAGTTTTCGTTGTGATTGTGTCGCAATTTCTAGATGCGGTTCAGCTCCCGTCATTGCTCAAACATCCGACTATTTGTTCCTGGCTCCAGCTATAGACGCGAACATGGCCGCTCTCAGTACTGGCAGTAGCTACGGTCGATAAGACAATACCGGAATTCAGGAAAGTAACCACTATGATACAATGTGAACTAACTAGTTGGAGGCTTTGGTATTTTAGATAAGTAACCGGGCCTTTTATAGACATTATCTAATATCCATCTTATGGAATAGATACACGTTCTTACGAAGTATAATTATCCTATTACACAATGGTTCATCCGTCATTCCAATGGATATTTCTGCCGAGTCTTCCTATTCGGACCCTGCGAACCAGACGTTCGGCGGGATCGATCAAAAAGCCCCTAACCGTAGCCGCAGCCCAGTTATAAACTGCCTCACTAGGTTCAGAACCTGGACCCCGGATCCATTTCTAGCGATGCTTTCGCCAAACGCATTGCCTAAGAAAGCCAGTTGCTGCCTCGGTATTTGCTAGAGGTATAACTATACCTAGTGAATTAGTTTCTCCAGATATTTATTGAGATATTACGTTTTACTAATTAAATTCACGAGAATTTGGTTAGATATTACGGTCCTCAATATTTGGTAGTGGATGATTGTAATGCCACGATCGATACCTGCATAATTTACCAAGTTACAGTTAATATATAAAGTATCAAGCTTGATGTGCTAGGAAAGGGCGGTGCGCAACACAGGCTCCTCAGGGGGCAAAAGGGGCTTCAGAGGCGTGGATGGCGTGTTGGATGGGTAATTTATAACCCATATCCGAATACCTAGTAGGCAGTGTGACTAGATACTATCTTCTCACAATATACCTAGTATCCCCGGTTGTGACTGTCACATGGCATTTCTTCGTATGTGGACTTACTCTACGACCAGATCTCGTTTCGCGCGGAGCTTCAGCATTGAGTTACACTCACAAGACGTACTACAAGTGCTGATTTGATATCCTGAAGCCCTTGACATACCTAAGTATCCAGGCAGGGCTTGAATCGACGAAATGTATCAGACGAGATATATAGAAGAGATGAACAAGCATCATACAAGTGATTGACGCTCATTAATGTCCATGATCAAAGAGATTAGTATCCACCTCAGCAATAATCTCTTAGACGAAAGCATAATTAGTATATTGTTATTATACGATATACTACTATGTACTGAGGATAATATGATGCGGCTCAGGAAATCGCAGAATTAAAGGGGAAGTTACTCTATCCCAGTCCCAAAATATAGATACTAGGACTTCCTAACCCCTTTGTGATGTCCGTCCATATTTAGTTATCCACCGAGCGTCATGAATGGTCAACTCAACAGCTCGCCGGCCGAAGATATCTCTTTTCTTGTCCTGTTGGCTAGTATTCGCTGCCGTCAAATTTCCGCAATCCGGCCTCTTTAACTTATTAGCGAATGTATCAGCCGCCCAGATGAGCACGCCATTTGTCCAGCCGAATCCCTCAACAACTTCATATTCGCCGCCTCCTCCGGCGACATTCGTCGAGTTGTCAGCATCTGCATAGTGTTAACATTCCTTGGAACACAAAATGTGTTATCCTACTACAACGCCCCGGACTAAAATACGAAGTAGAGAAAGGCAAGAGTATTTGTAATGGAAAATATCTTAACGTACTGTATCCGTGTTAGCCTGAATTGAGAATAAAAAGCCACATTAGGTCACGGAGATGGGGGACACAACAGTCCTGCCCAGGAGGTTCTAATACATACCATTTTTCGAACATAATTCCGGTATCTCCAGGGCCGAACCCCTGTAGTTGGGGTGTTTCGTCCGTAGAGCCACCGGTTGCAAGCCACGTACAGAACGTGCTGTCTAGGTATCGTTGCGCTAACTTGAGGGATAAGTCTTGCGTCGCGATGTAGGAGGGATCTTCCGGACCAAATGTTGCTGGCGTTTCGAGAAGACCTTTTATAAGTACATACATCAGCGGTGGCCAGACATTCGGTTGATCCCACTGCTGGCCGGTCCTGTAGTTCGTCGCAGCAACGGCGCCTGCCTTCTCGGAAATAAGATCAGATACACGCTGAAAGATGAGTTTCACAGCTAGAGGATTTTCCCTAAGTTGCGCAGGAGCTGCACCTAGCCAGAAAGGATAAAATTGTGCAATATGGAAAAAGACTTGGTATCCTTCAGGGGCATCTGCCTTTTGCGCTGGTGTGGTATCCGAATCTGACGGCACGTATATATTTTGCGATCTGGAGGTCAGGTTGTAATCGAAATAACTCATGTACTTGTCATTCCACATTAGCGAATACATGGCGGCCGAACGATTCTGAGCCATCTCCTCGAACTCTGTGGCTAATGAACCATTCCCAGCCTGTTTTAGGTAAGTAGAAATAGTCATCTCGTTAGCATATAATATCGAATTTAGGTCGACACCTATTACGTTCGCGGTGTTGAGGGACCGCAGGGGGAAGTACACATCATTGGCAGCATCAGATGGCGTGGCAATCCAACGGGAGTTGTAATCCCACCCTGATTCAGCGCCGGAAGCAAGGTTGGCGTAGAGTTCAGCTTTCTCGCTATCATTCAAAGCGTGCGTCTCAGGGTAAATAATACCGGAGTTTGAGTAATAGGAGTTGTTATTAGCCGTAATATAATCTTCGCTGTATGACTATGTTTCTAGGTCAGTCTTTTACATGTAAGTAGGCGTTGATAAAGGCTTCGACCGCCTAGCCTAGTAATAGATTACTTGTTGTAGATATATGAAAAAAAAAAAGAGAGTGATGATACTGGAATGTGCATACCTCTGGTCGTGGTTCGGTATTCTGGACTCCGTAACTATTTGGTTTCGTTTTTAATTATAAGATCCTACCAAGTAAGGCGGAAAAGGCGTTGTTTGAAGAGTACTCACTGCGTCAGATGGAAGGTCCTGTCGCCCGACTGAATCGCTATCGTACGATTCTGTATCCAGAAATCATGCTCTTTGATCAGTAGAGGTAACGCACGCTCGAGAAGGCTCGTATCGTTAGTATAGTCAACATAAGTCTTGACCATCTGTGTTAGGAGCGGCGGCTGGGAACGATTCAAATAATCTGTCATGCGTCAATGCCTCTGCCAAAGCTACAGTCTTGCGTCTTACGCAAGTCTGCTTAGGACCGACGATTTGAGATTACAAGGAGTAGAGACAACGTAAAAAAAGCATCTTTACATACTATAGAGGAATTAGAACTCATACACGACGATATCTTTCTACCGTACATACCATACACGTGCACCGTTGGGTACAAATCCGAATTGGTCGACGAAGTCCAAGAAATTCTCGATTATATTCCTGAAAGCAAATCAGCGCATCCGGTCTGATCTAGGCCATGGCGATTAGGTCGAGATAATAACGAACCTGGAAATTCGAGTGAAGCTGCCACCAGTTCTCAGCAAACCCTCGATGATCCAGTAAGAGTCCCAATAATAGGGCTCTCTAAACCGACCTCCAGCAACAACAAATGTGCGGTTCATTGGAATAAAGCTGTCAACACATCCTGTGCAATTAGCAGCACCCACGTCTATAAATCTTAGTGTCGGTTTATCTAGCGCCTGGTATCGTACAAGAGACTGCTTACACGTCCGGGTCAAATCGGGCCAGATGTCGATGACCTTCTGTACGAATTGTTTTATCACGGAATCATCGATTTTGTCCAAGAAAGCAGGGTTGGTCTCTAATTGGTCCCGGGGAACCTGGGCTAGCTCAGACCCAGCCTCGCCAAAGTAAGTCGATAGGAAGTCGTTAAGTTCGGTGTTGTTGCTGAGTGGCTTAGCAAGTTTATCGAACGCGGCAAGAACGTCGTCTAAAGATGCTCTTGTTGGTCTGCTTGTCCGTTAGTAAATTCAAACACTGCCTATGTGGGTTGACGAATATTTATAATTACAAGTCTACGAATGTCTTAGAGTCAGAGAAGGGTTGAGCAAGCTCGATCTGCTTTAGAACATCGCCCTGGCAGTACAAGGGTGAGTCGCAGGGTGAGGCAATCGATCCATTTTGGTAGAGGCCATAGACTAAGGCAGGCGAGGCGAAGGCCAACACTGCCGTTATGTGTCGAAAGCTTGTCATATTGCACCTTTTTGTTACGTCAAAATCCCAATTGGTGGTGAATGGGGAATGAGGAACTATAAGACGAATGTGAGAGATCACCTAGGTACTTGGCGCAAAGCCGACGGTATATCCACGAAGGAAGAAATATCGCGGCATCTTTCGCCGTACCGCACAACCGCCGGGGTACCAGGTATAATGACACCTACATGTATGTAGGTATGCAAGCATGTACTCAAGAAGCTACCGAAAGCTTTAGGAAGCTGAAGCTGCTTGCGGGGTACCTAATGGCCTAACCGCTTCCAATTCCTGGTAGGATCGGTGGCTGGGCACGGCCATCCATCAAGTCACCTCCGCCGTTCCGGCTCTGTAGGAACAGTTGGTATAAGAAAACAAGAGAAAACGGCTTAGCTGATTGGGGAGATGTTAAGGCGTAATAAAAGTTGCTCAGTACCTGCCTAAGCATATACCGAGCATATCCCCTTACATACCTTTATGTACGTCTGTAGCGAGTTTTAACAAGTTTTTAGCCAATGGTATTAATCGTTTATATGGTCTTTACAGGTACATAATCATAGAATAACTACCTTGGTGGGTTTTCCGGGGTTTTTGAACCGTATACATTCGGTATATATACGGCTCCGAATTTGAGCGGCTCAATAAAGTATATGGAACGGTTCGGGCAAATATTTTAGAGCCGCTCAGCCAATTAAACGGCTCCATAATGGCTCATTAAACCCTGAACGCTCTAGTTCGGAGCGGTTCAAAGTTTAAGCGTTCCAATAATATTGAGTGGTATATATACGTACTGAACGGTTCAATTTTTTGAACCGCTCATATTTTGAGCCGCTAAGCATTTAAGCGCATATATAAAAAAATAGATATTCCTAAGGTCCTAAGTACTACTCCTATACTAATTATATAGGAATAGTACTTAGAACCTTGGAATGACACAGTTCAATTATACAGTTTTTGCAAATACTCACACTCGAACTATAGATTCTACAAGTTTTAATTGGATGAGCTACGGTCGCTTTGCCACTTGACTACGATTACAAAGCTTACGTTGCGCGTAAGTGCATAAGGTTTTGTTTTAGTATATAAAGCGGGGACTCTTCGGCTAAAAATGGGGGCTTTATCGCATTAAACAATTCAATATTCGAGCGTTCAAAATATTTGAGCGGTTCAAAAGTTTTTGAACGGCTAAACTCTATAGAGCGGTATAATAATGGCACATATACGGCTCAATTGCTTGAACGGGAATATTATGGTTCAATTGGGTTAGCGCTCCTTAATTTTCGAGCGCACGAGGAAAGAGCCGTATAAGTACGGCTTAAATCTTGAGCCAATCAATCGCGAGAACGCCCGAATAAGGAACTGCTCATTGCATTGAGCGGGGTATATGCAGTTAAAATAATGAACGGAAAATATACGGTTGAAATATACCCCCATGCGGCGGTAAGGTATGCAGGTAGGTAGGTATACGTAAGTAGGTACCTAGTAGTTCTTACAACTTGGTACATGGTCGTTTCCCTCCGCTTTCGTAGAACTCACTCCCCACATTTCAGGTGTATAAATACGTTGAAACTCTTAGGTTCTATTGCTGGCATGTTACATGCCCACCTACCCGTATACACATGTATAGGAGAGATTGATGATTTCTGGTTCTCTTTGAATTCTAGTACCCACATAAAACAATGGGTTAGAGAGACGTAGGCATATTTTATTGGAAACGACATATAGGTAACTTGTAATGCCGAAACTCGATTTGATTTGGACATAAGAACCTCACGAAATTCTCGCTGCTAAGTCAAATGCCTAAGTGATGGTTCGGCGAATGTGTTAAAAATGCTGCGTTAATAAACGACGTCGTAAGTACCAAGCTCACTATTGCTTTTTTTTTATAAAGAGGATATCTATTTCATTGATGGAACTAGATAGTAGAGCTGAACCAGTAGAGCCGGCATGACCACTGAATTTTCATTACCCATCCTGTTTGGAAGGGATAATGTCCTTCTATCATCACATCATATCGGTACAGAAGCTCAGCGTAACGTTGTCTTTTCCGTGATTTGTGTATCCCTCACGAGTCGACGTCCATCTTTTCTCCTTCGGCCGACTCTAACTCTTGTACACTGACGTATTTTCCGATTTCGTCCTTGGTAATGATCTTCTCGTTCAGCACTGCTGTGGTGCCACGCTTGAACTTGTAATTCTTCAGTTTCTGGCTGCGCTCATTCGGCTTGATGAAGCCGCGGTGCAAGGTCGTCTTGTCCGCTGTAATGACGGCCACATCGACGTTAGATCCCGAACCCAGATCGTTGAAGATACCTGCCTGAATAGCCTGAGAGCAGAGCTCCATGGCATCCTCCTTGGTGCAGTTCGGCTTCCATTGTGATTCGAAGACGGACATGGCCGCTAGAGAACCTGAGCCCATAGTCACGTAAGGAAGCTTGTCCGTGCTCCCGTGGGCATGCACGGTAAAGAGGTGGGTCCCTGTGGGATCAACACCGGCAACGACGAGATACGCTCCAATATGACCCTGGTACCGGAAGAGATGTTGTTTGAGGAGGGTCATACAAGTCACGACGCGGGGCTTTCGACCGGTTGAGAGGGAATGTAGCTCGAGCTGAGAAGAGATGAGGGCCGTGGTAAACTCAGTGTCGGCAGCGGTGCCGGCACCAGCACACCAGATTTGGGGTGAGATGTAATGCAATTTCTCGCAGTTCTTGTCGGCGACGATGGGACCACTAGTGGCTCGAGTATCGGCGGCGATCTATCGGCTTTGTTTTAGCGGAACAGTTATTGGATAATCAACGACTAAGTCAGGATTGGCCTACCACGACACCGCCATCAAATATACACCCGACGATGGTGGTACCTGTACTGGTCGCCTTTGGCAAAGGAACACCTCGTGCGTGTAGAGCCGCATTGCGGTTGTAGTTCGAGAAGTCGAAGCCAGGCATACTGGCTGATGCGATGTGATGGATAATCCTTTTCGTCGGGGGAAAGGGCTTGGTTGAGAATAAGAAACTTAAAGCGATCCACAGTCGGACACTTTGGTGTTGGTATCGTGCTCTGATATCGCAGAAAGTGAATGAGTTGTCGACAACGTAGTTGTTCGAGATGGTGCAGAAATATTGGTAGAGGTGGTAGGTACTATGTTGTTTGCTGGAATCGGATATGATAGAGCTCTAGGGCTGGATGACGACCGGGACCTAGCTGCCTGTTGGACCTTTACAGGTAGGCAGGTACCTAGTGTACACATGCAGCACGTCCCTGCTATGTACCTAGACGATGTTACTATGGCTCTATAGATATATGTCAAGGTACTTCCTAGACTCTAGTCTACTACTACTAGTACCTAGGTACCAATTAGTATGCACTGTATGTATAAGGTACTGTAATTGTATTACATAATGACTCATGGTGGGTACCTCTCCGATGCAGTGGCAGGGGTACGCGAACTCTTTAGGTACAATACATCCCTACATGCAGGTAAGCGCATCTCGCTCTAAAAAGTTGAGCTTAAGTTCCATTGCGCGCCGCTGTGAATCAAAGCTTCGTTCCTATCCATATTTCCCTTCCCAAAGTTTCTCGTCGCATCCTTTTTCTTTTTCCTATGAAGATATGCCCGTCTGTCTAGACAATTTCTCTTGACTCGTGAGTCACTCAGAGTTCCGAATACCGAATTGCGCAACCCGACTCATTCTATCTGAGACGTCCTGCCCGAAGTCAACTGAAGCTCTCAATACAAACAAGTCCATCAACGTATCTATGTCATAACTACTATTCCATGATCGCTTCTTCGTGGAAAAAAAATCCTCTTCTGCCAGAATAATGGCTTTCGGTTTCGGAAACGCAGGTGGCGGTGGCGGTGGCGGTAGCGGTGGAAATGTCTCCCAAGGTCCTGACCTTGGGGAGGTCCAAACTGAAGCTCTCGGCTTCCTGTCACTGTCCGGAGACGCCAAACTGCGGTTAACATCGCCATGGTCTCCACTCCCTACAGACAATGCTTCCCTTATTAGCATCGCTCCGCGGCGCGGCCTTGTTGCTGCCGCTGGTCCTGATGCTGTTATCCTAGCCTCTACAGAGGCCGTTCGACAGGCATTCAATAGCCCTAAAGATGGCGACAACGACATTAGATCATTCGAACCCCAACTGAAGCTTCCATTACCTATACGAATATGTCAAGTCGCCTTTACAGCCGATGAAGCCTATTTGATACTTTCGGCAGAGCAGGGTGGAGGACTGGCGGTATATGATGTCCAGTCTCTCCAGCAAGGCTCGACCCAGACAGCTTTCGAGATACCCACAAATGGAGAGTCGCTTAGAGTTTTGGCGCCGAACCCTCGTCCGGAGAAGGGCGAGCTGTGCGCTGTTGTGACCACCGAAGGCAAGCTTCTGATGGCGAATATGAAGGAGCGTAACTTCCAATCTGGAACCAACGGCCAAATCTTGAAGGACCAAGTGAGCTGCGTGGCTTGGAGCAACAGGGGTAAGCAGCTGATAGCTGGCCTTGGTGATGGTACCATCCAACAGATGACTCCTGAGGGTACCATCAAGGCCGAAATTCCCCGTCCACCGAGTTTAAACCCAACGTATTTTGGTAAGCTTCCAGTTCATTTTCAATTGGCGACTCTCTAGGCTAATGACTATGTAGTGTCTTCTCTGGCATGGCTCGAAAATGACGTATTCTTGGCCTTTCATATTTCGGCCCCAGAGCAGCCTCTCCAGGCTACTTGCCATCTCATCACAAGACAGGGCCAAGACTTTCAATTCCAGAAGTTGAATGACCCTGTGGATGCTTTTAACAACGATAGGGCCCCACACCACACGATCATGCGGTTAAAGGACTTTCCGCCCAATCTCCAGGACCTTCTAATCTTTTCGTCAACTGCCAGCCCTGATATTGGCCTTCTCGCACGATCAAAGACTCCATTAGGCCCGGGAGGTCCGTCGAATGTCTTCGCTACCGTCGAATTGGCTGATGATTCTAAGCGCGCCACTTTACCAATGGACGAAAACATGGGAACCCCAGCACCGATTGGTACGACACTGGATCTCTCCAGCCGAGAGAAGGTCTATAAACCCATACCTACCGATGAGCTGGACCAATCTCCTGGTCCGTTACCAGGTTACTGGGTTCTCAATGCCGAAGGGGTACTTTCTATTTGGTGGGTGGTGTATTCCGAGTCGATCAGAGGAGGAACAACATATCCGGGATTGGCCGCTATGGAAGGCAACGGTGCAACTTCTGTCGAGATGACGACCGCTAAGGCGGCTCAAACAAACTCATTCGCAGCCTCAGCCTCAGCCTCATCACCACTTGGGGCCCCGCCAGCGGCGACGGGGGCGGCGTTTGGTAGCACTTCAATGTTAGGCTCGAAGAACTCGCCCTGGGGGGCTCAACCTTCGTCTCCTGGTGGCGCCGGTGGTGCCAGGCCTACATTTGGCTCTAGCGCTTTTGGCACATCAGCAGCTTCCTCGGCGCCAAAGTTTGGCCAACCGTCTTTCGGTGCCCCTAGTCTCGCCGCCGCCGCCGTACCCGCTTTCGGTCAATCTACGGGGCTTGGTTCGAGGTCGTCGCCTTGGGCCTCCGGATCCGCCTCGTCCAGCACCCCTGTTTTCGGCCAAGCAAGCTTCAGTAATGATGCAAACAGCACGGATAGATCCGGGGGAGCCTTTGGAGGCTCTAGTCTCAGCTCTGCGAACACGAGTAGCGGGTTCGCCACTTTTGCAAACAAGGGTGGCTTTGCGTCCCTTGGATCGAATAACAACGTGGCCGGGCCAAGCATCTTTGCGTCTACAAAATCGGAAGCCCCTGAAGTCTCTATGGATACGGACACTACGTCTGTATTTCGAGTTCCGGGTTCTAAGCCAAGTACGAGTGTCGGCGACGTCTTCGGTTCACAGCCGTTCAAGTTAACTTCTAGTTTCCAACGTGATCCGAACGCAAAAGACGAAGATGCTGATGTGAAGGGTTCCGGCACTGAGACGTCCATGTTCGGCACAAATTTTACTACTACAATAGATGAGACGATGAAGCCGACAGCTTCGAACCCGTTCGCAACTGGAACGCAAAGTACTTTTGGGCAGCTAACGGCCTCTTCCACGAGTGTAGAATCAACTACGCCAACATCAACGCCCGCACCCTCTAAAGTCTTGTCTCCGACCTCTTCGGCGCCGCAGGGCAAAGGCCTCTTCGATTTTCATCCGAAAACCCCCAGTGGCCTAAGCAGCACCTTTGAATCTTCTACCTCCCAAACACCTACTGCTGAAACTCCTCAGGCGAAGGCAGAGTCAGAAACTCCTAAGCCATTGAGAAGTCTTGCTGATGCACCTCTGCCTCCAGAATCTACCAGTAAGGCTACCTACTCATTAGGCGACTCATCGTCTTCGTCGGCTGCTACTATGGACGCCGCGGACCTCGCGGGAACGCCACTCAGGGCCGTAAATGCACCTCTTCCACCTGACTTCGCCGACTCGACTCCTAAGAGCACAGATCGGGAGATCCTACGTAAGGAGTCTCCCGCCGTTGATGACGCGCCCTTGCCCCCGGATCCAGTGAAGAATAAAAAGGCGTACGACGCACCCTTGCCCCCCTTACCCGGTGCTATGCCTAAGTCCAAGCCTGTGGACGATTCACCACTACCACCTGATCCAGTCAAGCAGCCGAAAGCTTATGCAACCAAGTTGCCTGCCCTTCCCATCGCTAAACCGCCCTCTGAAGTTGTTGGACCTGGGTTCAAATTCCCCACAAACCCGCCTCCTGTCCCGTCGGATACCGATGATGATGATTTATCCGAAGTGGAAGAAGGTACCGAAGCCGTTAGTGAGGGTAGCGGTGTCGATGTTGCGAAGGATCTTAGTCCGTCCAGTATCGGTATAAGCAAGACCCCTGGATTTACTCCCCAAAGCTCATTTGATGGTTTGGCGGGGAGCTACTCTACCATATCCCGACCGGATCAAGAAAGGCGAAGCTTCTTTGGTGACTTGGGCCGGGATGCCCCCGTTTTCCCCCGACCCAATCCTATCAGTCCTCGTTCTCCAAGTCCTGTTCGAGGTGCGGTGCCGCCAAGAATGCTCAGTAAGGACCAGTCGCGGTCGTTTAGTGCACCAGGAATGGCATCTCATATCCTTGGTGGTTCCAGACGGCAGCAAAGTCACTTTGGATCTTCGATTGTTAGTAAAGATACTTATGCTGAAGATGCGATGGTTGAGCAGCAACGAAGAGCTAAGGCAAGGAAAGAGGCCGAGGAAAATCAACTGCTTCTCGATGAAGAGGATGATACTGTCCAGAGTCTGCTGAGAACGGAGGTTAAGCCGACATTAGAGCTTGATGAATTTATCGCACACTCAGGTGTAGCACCACCAGCTGGTGATAGTGTTCCGGCACAGGTCGAGGCTGTTTACCGTGATATCAATTCTATGATTGATACTCTTGGACTCAATGCACGATCCCTCGCAGGCTTTATTAAGGGCCACAAGGAACTCCGTACCGACGAATATATGAGGCAAGATTTAGCCAGCCCAGATGGTTGGACCCTAGCCGGACTCGAAAGCTTGGCCCAAGTTATCGATCGAGATCTCAGTCATGCTCTCAGCGAGTCAAGAGTCACGAATCTAGCAGAAAAACTTGTAGAATGTGAGGATATCCAGCGTGAGCTTGTCCGCGATCGCAACAAGCAGGCGGATCTCAAGAAGATCATTGCCTCCCGCGCCGATCCTGAACAGACTGTCGCAAATCGTGCCCTGCCTCTCAGCGCAGAGCAGGCCTCGCAGCAGAGCGACTTGCGGCGGGAGTATGCCAAATTCACAAAGCTTTTGGCAGAGGCTGAGGAGAACTTGACCTTACTTAAGGCTAAGATCGTCTCTGCCAGCAGCGCCACCGGAAAAGGCGGCTCGGCGCCAACCATTGAGGCGGTTGTGCGCACCATTACTAAACTAACGAGTATGATCGAAAAACGTAGCGGCGACATCGACGTACTCGAAAACCAAATGAGGAAGCTACGAGTTGGCTCGCACGGTCCCAGCAGTCGTGAAGGTTCGCCTTTTGCCACGCCCAATGCGAAGAGATTGAACGCATCGTCGGTTTTCTCTCCTGACCGCTCAGCACGGGAGAGCACGCCGCAGCGTAGCAGTGTTTTACGCCACTCAGTGTCCGGCTCCATAACGAGCCTTGGTGGTAGTTTGTTTCAAACACCGCCACGCAAGAAGCTGAGCGGTTTCGGAGACTTGGAGAGGAAGGCTGCGAAGGAAAAGCGGGAGCGCAGGACAGCCGTTCTCGGGAAGCTCAAGAGCAGCCTCGAGAAAAAGGGCGTCGGCGTGTGGGCCGTGGATGATAATGAGTAGGGGTTGCTTCACGTCAATAAGTGCCACGTACACGATTGAGGATTATGAAGGTCTCTGTTCAATTGGTATGTAGATAGTATTACACGCGGATCCATCCTTTTTTTATAAAAAAAGGGGAGGGTTTTCAAGAAGAATGCGCATTACTACGATCAATGAAATATCATCAAAAGACATGACACATTTCTTTCACAAGGTGAAGTAAGTAAATACTAGTACGTTCTCAACGTCTAGTCAAGAAGTGTCTCGGTATCCTAGTCCCTAGCTGGGAGAGCCAAACACCATGCCCGCCATCTCATCTCATCGTTTGACAAATGCCATCCTCGGGCTGGGTATAATACATAGACGCATGTCAAGGTAGCCCACTGACGACTCCTGACACGATATTTACAACCAGAAGCAAACCTGATATCAAGAACGGACCGAAAAAAATAAAGTTCATCCAAGTCGTCTTATACGAAGCTAATAACACCTCCGTTCACAGCTTCGAGCCTTGCTACTAGCTTCTTGACGTTCGTCCACTCTTCGCTCCGAACTGACTCTTTACCACCCAAGTCGGGACCGACTTCGAAGACGCTGACTACCGCATCGATACCACCCGTAGCAAGTCGCTTCCCCTCGCTACTCTCCCAGGCGATCTTGTTCAAGCTCTTACTGAGTAGTTGACGACCGTCTTTACGAGGCGTAGGACTAATCTTAGCCACGGGGATCTCGGTTTCGACGGTGACGTCCCAGAGTTCGAGCGAGCCTGCTCCGTCAACGAGAGCGAAGACGCCAGGACGTACGGGCGACCATGCTGCGTCGTAGACGACGTCCTCGCGCACAAACTCGAGTAGTGGATGGACGGCAGTACCCGCGCTCTCAACGATGGTGCTCGTGGCAGCAGGAGCGCGCACTTTCCATAGTTTGACGGACCAATCAAGGGACGAGGAGAGCACCAAGTCGCCTAGATCTACAGGGCCGCGGGCGGGGTGGAAATCGACGCTCATGACGGGGGCAGCATGGCCTTTGTAAGAAACGCGCGAATCGACGCCCGCCTTAGCGCCGGCACGATCGTACCGGTGACATGGGTAAATAGAACCTTCTTCTGAACCGACCAGGAAATAGGTTGGATCTGCTTGGGGGAAAGCCATGGTAGTCGGTGCGAGGTCCTCGAACTTGTTGGGAGGCGGCGTGGTAAGGGTTAGCGATTCTTGCGGCTGAGACAGCATGTCGACGCTCCACACGCAGAAAGCGCCGTCGGTGGAAATCGAGATGATATTATTCGCATTCTGAGTACCGACAATGTCGACAGAGTAGACAGGATGGGAATGGCCGGAACCCGTAAGGGGTGTCTTCTGCACCGGAGCAGATTTAGCCCGGGTGTCCCAGAGGAGAACCTGGCCGGAATATGTGCCGCCGATGATTAGATTGGGGTGGAAAGGAGAGAATTTGGCAGTGAGGATATCGGACGGGGCATGGAAGAGGAACTCGGGTCGATCATGGAGATGCTGGTTCCAAACCTGTACAATACCATCGGGATCGTGAGGTGCAGATGGGTTTTTGGTATAAGAGGCGAGCAAAAGCTCGGGGAACTTAGGCGAGAAATCAATGCTGCTAATCATGCGCTTCTTGGACCACCTTTCATCGTAGAACTGTACAACTTCCTTGACCCGACGGCGGCCTTTGCCACCGGTATTGCCGGCCTGCTCATCTTCGTCTTCAATATCGTGGGCCTGGAGCGAGTAATCGGTCAAGATGTCGTATTCGTTGCTAATATCGAGCGCTCGTTCGATCACCTTGGTAGAACGCTCGACAAAATCGACAAAGTCGTCGGATGCTACGACGGCGGCTAGCTCCTCATTACTTAACGCCCTAGCTGGGAAATTCGAGGTAACAACAGAACCAGTCTGCAATGGACCATCAGTGATGAGCTCACGAGCAGCCTTCAGCTCTTCTTCGATCTCCAGTCGCAAGTTCTGGCGTAATTCTTCTTCCCTGTCACGCTTCCATCTGCTCAGCCGTTTGCTAGGGGTAGATGTTGTGGCGGGCAGGTCCTCGTCATCAAGGTCCGAAAAGGCTCTGGGTCGGGTAGCAGGGGGCGTCCAGTCATCTGTAGTCTGCACGCCTTTGCTGTAGGAAAACACCTCCTTGACCGGCGACGGCGGGCACTCAAAGATGGTTTGGAGAGGGACGGTAGTCAAGATTTGGGGTTGAGAAGAGGCAAACTGGCCGTTCAGCTGCGAAGCGTATTCCGAGTGCTCACCGCTCAGGTCGTCGCCACTTAGGACACTATTGGGTCGGCTTCCACGTAGACCGGGAGAGGCTACGCCCGTGGTAGAAGATGCAGGTCTACTTTCGCCGACTAGACTGTTAATCAGGGACTCGATGACCTTCCTATTGTCACGGCCGGGTGTGGGAGAGATGAGCTGCGATTCCAAATTAGCGAGAGAAAGGGGAATCTAGAAAAGGAAGAGTAACCAACATCGCTAGGTCCGCCTACGCTAGTTCTAGCAACAGTGGCCGCCTGGTTCGCTCTTAACTCTCTTTGTCGCTTGAGCTCTGCAAGCTTTGCCTTTTTTGCTAGAATCTCATCTCTTCGTTGTTGCATCTTGTCCTCCAGCAAGACCCATGCCGGGTCTCCTTCCCTGCTGCTAAAAGTCCTGAGAGTAAAAGGGGGGGGAGTAGATTTACGTTGAGTCGCGGAGGTGAGTCGCTTGTTGTACGCGAGATGGGATGGTTGGATAGTATTGGCTGGGTTCGTCGTTTACCAAGGTATTTAGGGTAAGCTGGCGCAATTATTCGGATCGTGAGTGGTAATGATAAAGGTAAACGACTTGTGATACGAAGTAATGGAATAATCTCTAACTCGCAGCTACACCTGTACTTTAACGATGCGCGTTTCCTTTGTCGGGAAATCGCGACACCGGTAGCGTCTGTGCGCGGGTATTGTATACCTATGTACTTATCGTAGGGTACCTGAAAGTGCAGATAGAAAAGGCTGCTGATTGGTTGATATCTGATTCAAACTGGTTATTGGTTCTCCACTAATCTAGCCCAGCAAGTACATACGTACATTGGACACCCTTACCTAGTCGTGGCAGCCGCCATAATAGTAGATGCAAATGCTAAATGCTGGGAAAAAAATTAAGGAAATAAAGTCTGCGAAATTTCCCGACGCTGTCCATACTTTCGTGACACGCTCTTACTATCCCACCTCCCAACCTTGAACCACAACCCTCGACCAACTTCCTCCCCTCGGAATAGGGCCAATTGGCAACCGATCGCCAAACCGTGCATCGCTAATTGATTGCTTGCTCTCTCTCAATAGCGTTCGCGCCATAAACCGGCCCAATGTCTACTACTACTTCGGGAGTCAACGTATGTTCTCACTGCCGTACGCCCGAATTTTACTACCAGCACGACGAGCATAACGAGGCACGACAAGCACAATAGGAATATAGCTGATAGGATTTTTATAGGTGCTCCGGTACTCGGCTCTTGCCTTGGGTGTTTTCTACGGGTTCACGCACCAGAGATCAATCAGCGCAGCGCAAAGGGCCACCGCGGCACAGAAGGAATATGAACACAAGCAACACTTAATAGAGCAAGCCAAGGCCGAATATGCAAAGTCTAAGAACCCAGCTCTCCAAACAGCCGAGAAAAGCGCTTGTATGTTCTCCGGCTTTTTTTTTCGAATTATTCTCAAGCACCTAGCTAGGGGGTAGTTGAATGCTAATGAATATATTACCTAGTGGACCAAGATCCTATGGACCCCAAATTCGATCTAGAAGCTTACTTCAACGCCCTTGCGAAGCAAAATCCCTAGGGATGTAATAATAATATTGGATCAACTACGTGCGGATTACAATAGAGTCTGTGGACAGAGAGGGCTGGGTTTGAGCACGATGCCGAAAGTCGTATCAAGGCCCGTTCTTCTGACGACGGCTTCGTAGGGCCTGTGTATAATTGCGATGCGGTCCAGAAAAACCACCTCATAGATTTCATTGGGTTTCACGCTGTACATGTGTACAATACCAAGACTTATGCTCACCTAGACAATTGGGAAGGCCGGATCTCGCATGGCATTCATGGAACGGCCTTAACGGTTCAGTTCGGTTCCCTTCAGGCCTTTGAGTGATTTTCTATCCTTCTCTGTTGATGTTTATATCTCGCATGTTTCATTCACATTTCCGTGCGTATAAGATAATGGTGAACAGAGAAACACCAGGGGAGAAACTCGCAGCATTTTCATGAAGTGTCTCATGAGTGTAGGCTCGCGAGAAGGGTCTTGGATGATAGTTAAGACTGGCTAGGCAGGTAAGTGTGTTAGTATATTAACGGCTAGGAGGATATGTGGACATCCTAACAAAGCCTATTTCAGTACTTAATTCCGTCAAACTACATTTACATGTATATGGTATACCCAGTATCCTTTAGTAGAGGCATCTATCTAGCTACATAATCGAAGGAGTTCTAATATTCTATATGTTGCGGTACGTAATAGCAGTATATGGCTCAGTGCTACGGATTAGGTACTTGGTATATTATTATTTTTACATGCATGTGTTGAAATACCTCGGGTGTTGTGTGTTTAATGTACACGAGTACATAAGCATGTACCTATGTATATTTATGCGTATATCTATGTACGTAGCTGATACGTTATTCTTTGGTCGTCTCTTTTCAATTGGTTAGCCTTGCTACCCTTCAAAAGTCATCCCCAACTTATTAGTACATAGGTACCTAGAAACATTGAAGCTGCAAATACTAGTAGTACTGTGGTACCTATATACCCCCACTAAATTTTGAATTCGAACACACCCCTGTAATCGTGGAGCTCTTTCTGCAGGGTGCGACGCGCGGATTGAAAGCTCCAGCTGTCCTCACCATCATACTTTGTTTTATCCATCAC
This sequence comes from Annulohypoxylon truncatum, assembly GCF_022578515.1. NCBI lineage: Eukaryota > Fungi > Ascomycota > Sordariomycetes > Xylariales > Hypoxylaceae > Annulohypoxylon > Annulohypoxylon truncatum. Next base: position 44,348 of record NW_025953820.1, read on the forward strand.
GACCTGCACAATCAAACTTATACAAATTCCCTTTTCTTCCTCACACAACTTTTTTTTTCCCTACGCAAATGTTGACGCCGTCCACCACCTAGTTGCATTGTCCTGAGGCAACACTCACCATGCCCGTCGCAACCGACGCGAGTTCTACTCCCGTCGACTTGCTCGTCAGCGTCGGCAAAAATCAGAGCACCAAGACCTTATTAAGGGTCATTATTCTCTGCTTCATTGCCGCTGCTGCTGTTGCAAGTCGTCTGTTTTCGGTCATTCGTATGCTTGTATCTTGACTCTCTAATTTTATTGGACCTGTCCACTAATAATTATTTATTATTATAGGTTTCGAGAGTATTATCCACGAGTGTAAGTCAAGTCCCACGTCCCTCTTTCACCTCTAAACCTCATGTCTCATATCGTCTTGTATCTTGTGTGTTGTGACTTACGTTATGTTCCGCAGTCGACCCATGGTTCAACTTCAGAGCAACTAAGTACCTTGTCGCCCATGGATTCTACGATTTCTGGGATTGGTTCGACGATCGAACATGGCATCCCCTCGGCCGAGTTACCGGAGGTACACTCTATCCCGGTCTGATGGTCACAAGCGGCGTTATCTACCACCTCCTACGGGCTCTGACTGTTCCCGTCGACATCAGAAACATTTGTGTCCTCCTAGCACCGGCATTCTCCGGCTTGACTGCCTTTGCCGCCTACCTCCTTACCAATGAGATGACTACTTCGCCGTCTGCTGGTCTTCTCGCCGCCGTTTTCATGGGCATTACCCCAGGTTATATCTCGAGATCTGTGGCTGGTTCCTATGATAACGAGGCAATCGCAATCTTCCTCCTTGTATTCACGTTCTATCTCTGGATCAAGGCGTTGAAGTTGGGTTCCGTCTTATGGGGTGCTCTGTGCGCTCTCTTCTACGGCTACATGGTGGCCTCGTGGGGTGGGTATGCCTTCATTACCTGTCTGGTTCCTCTACACGCATTCGTCCTCGTTTGCATGGGAAGGTTCAGTATGCGCCTCTATACCTCATACACGACTTGGTATGCCCTCGGTACCTTAGCCAGCATGCAGATCCCCTTCGTCGGTTTCTCGCCCGTTCGCACCAGTGAACACATGCCCGCCCTAGGTATATTTGGCTTCCTTCAGCTTGTAGCCTTCATTGAATATGTTCGATCGGCTATCCCAAGCCGCCAGTTCCAGTCATTCCTCTACATGGGCCTTGGTAGCATATTCGGTCTTCTACTACTCCTGTTAGTTGGCCTTACCACCCTTGGATACATTGCTCCTTGGTCCGGTCGATTCTACTCTCTTTGGGATACCGGCTACGCCAAGATTCACATCCCGATCATTGCGTCCGTATCTGAACATCAACCGACCGCTTGGCCAGCCTTCTTTTTCGATCTCAATATGCTGATCTGGCTCTTCCCTGCTGGAGTCTACCTCTGTTTCCAGAAGTTAGAGGATGAGCACGTCTTTATCATCGTATACGCTCTGTTTGGAAGTTACTTCGCCGGCGTCATGGTGCGATTGATGTTGACTTTGACTCCCGTGGTATGCGTAGCCGCTGCCATCGCCGCCTCCCAACTTCTTGACACCTACCTTGTCGTCAGATCGCCCGAGCCTGTCAAGTCCGAAGAAGAGGGCTCCGATGCGACTGCGAAGAAGGCATCCAAGCATGGCGTGTTACGAACCGCGTCCCAACCGGTGGTGGGCATTTATGGTTTGTTGTCTAAAGGCTTCGTAGCTACCTTCATGATCATATTCTTGCTCATTTTCGTGCAACATTGCACATGGGTAACCTCGAATGCCTATTCATCTCCATCCGTCGTCTTAGCAAGCAGGATGCCCGATGGTAGTCAACATATCATCGACGACTACCGCGAGGCCTATCAGTGGCTCCGCCAGAATACCAAAGAAGACGCCAAGATCATGTCGTGGTGGGACTACGGCTACCAAATTGGTGGAATGGCTGACCGTCCTACCCTCGTAGATAACAATACTTGGAACAATACACACATTGCCACGGTTGGCAAAGCCATGAGCTCTCGCGAGGAGGTAAGCTACCCAATTATGCGTCAACACGAAGTTGACTACGTCCTTGTCGTCTTCGGTGGTCTCCTTGGTTATTCAGGTGACGACATAAACAAGTTCCTCTGGATGGTGAGAATCGCCGAGGGTATCTGGCCCGACGAGGTGAAGGAGCGAGATTTCTTCACGGCGCGGGGCGAGTATAGAGTCGATGGCGAAGCCTCTGACACCATGAAGAACAGCCTAATGTGAGTATCCTTCTTAGCAAAGTGTAATGCAGATGTTTAGCTAACGTGTTCCACCTAAAATAAAGGTACAAGATGTCATACTACAATTACGGCGCCCTTTTCCCGCCCGGTCAGGCTCAAGACCGTGTCCGAGGTGCTCGGCTTCCCGATCAGGGCCCGGTTCTTAACACGCTGGAAGAAGCCTACACTAGTGAGAACTGGATCATCCGAATCTACAAGGTCAAGGACCTCGACAACGTAGGCCGAGATCATGCTTCGGCAGCCTCGTTTGAGAGAGGCCACAAGAAGAAGAAGGCAACCAAGAAGCGCGGACCCAGGGTTCTAAGAGTGGAGTGATGAAGTCAGGGAATATGATCATAAAAGACATGTGATATACCGAGCGTGCCATCACCTTGACTTCTACAACTTGCTGGTTAGGGAAAGGAAAAGTCGGCCTCGATGGTTGGCCATGTACAGATATCAAAGTCCAAGGCAGGGAATAAAAAAAAAATAGGGAGGGCATTCCCTAATTTCGTATAAATGACATCTCGTCACATTGGCCTTGGATGCCTGAGAGTAATGATTCGGTAAAAAGAGAAGCAAACACCTAAATTGTTACGTGACTAGGTTAAGTGTCGTTCGTGTATTGATTGATATTGTCTACTATATAAACTAGCCTGGGATCTAAGATATTATGGTAAGAATAAAGCAAGGGAAGTAAAAGCGAATCTAATGCTATTGAGGATTACGGAAAGGTAACCACATGTGCAGAAGAAACTAATAACAAGCAAGGTAGGTGAGCTACTTATTTATCTATTTACCTTTGTTTTCCTTACAAAGTTGAAACGGAATAGGGCTATGAAAATAAAAATTTAAAACCGAAACTACGAATTCGTAGAGAGGATAGAATTGCCCACTACTGGAATCGAACCAGTGATCTCATCATAACACTAGGATTGAAGATACTTCGGTACTAGTGATGCGCTTTACCACTAAGCCAAGCGGGCTAGCTCAAGGAAGGAACCAGTGTGCCGACCAATAGTCATGCTGCTGAGGAGAAGTTGCGGTAATGGTGTTTATATACTTCGTATAGGAATATCAAACACACAAGATACACCGACACTCCGATTCACCCTTCCTCAATGACCACGCTTTTCAACAGATATAATCTACGTAAGTCCTGTCACAATCCAACAGGGTAAAACTTATTCGAAGAGCGGATATAATTTGCAGAGTTTTTGTAAGCTAATCATAGTTACATTTAATAGCAAGTGTACTTCAATTCACCCACCGACTCCGTATTAACTCATCTCCATCCAAGTGCGAAAGTGCATTGAAGATATATGTTGTTGAAAGTCGGGGGCCGATGGTAGAGGTTGATCATGAATGTCTGAAACGTGGGCCCAGACGAGTACAAACAGGTGATACAAAAAGGGAAAGGGGTAGTATTATAGTCCCAACAACTGACGGACACGTCTGCGTTTACCGATGACAGCTAGTTTGGCGTGATCGCTCAAGTCCGGCAGCAAGCCTTCCAGTGAATGGCCTGTATGGGCAATCGTAGAGGATGCAGGGTCCCGAGGCGACAGGTCCAGAGAGCTACCCGTCTCTCTCTCGTCAGAATAGCAAGGGTTCTCCTCACGCAGCTTCAGCGAAGACTCGGATTGTCTTTCTCGAGGCTTTTGCCGATGATAGTACGTCGAAGAGGCTCCGCTGCCAGTTCGTCTAGCGGTCTTCTCGTCTCGGTCGACTTTGCTAGAAAATTCTGCATGCCTAATTAGCTAACTGAGCTCGTTTACGAGAGGCACAATTCGATGCAGAAATCTTACCAAGGGTTTTGGCCTGGCTTTCCTCCTTGTCAGCCGTCGAGTCTAATTCTGATGACTCATACAGTTCGTAAGCAGCAGGAGGAAGGGTGGAACCATCGGCCCCTCTGCGAGAATAACACGACTCTATCGAGATCTCAGTGCGCGTCATAGATTTCGGCATGGGGAACGAGGAAGTCCCGGAGTCGCAGAAAGGACCCGTCATGTCGTCAAAGAATTTGGCAGCCGAGATCAAGTCTTCCTCGGCCATGAACTCATAACCCTGTCCAAGCTCTTCCTCGCCCCCCTGATTGGCATCCCAGGTCTCGCCCATAAAATATGGGTCAGTGGTTTGGTAAGCATGCGATAGATCTATAGGCGTCGGCGGCAAATCCCATCCGGAAACATAGTCAGGATCACATGGGGTCTCCGGTCCCATGGCGTTTTCCATGTGTCCTTCTCCATGTTCATGGCGATACGCTCGACCGCCATCTTGGTGTCGCCGAACTCGTCTTCGATGAGAACGCTCCCGCTGAGAAACTTCTGATTCTACAGCAGGTTGCTCATACCTAGGCGTTGCGTATGCACGTGCCTGCGGCTCGTAGACGTGAGAGTTTTTCATGCTCTCACAAGGATGGTTGTATTCGTGAACCGACTTACAAAATCCGTTGGTTGGCTGCTTGTTGCGAGAATTGCGATAGTGGTCATCGGAATACGTAGCTTGAGGCGCCTGAGTTTCTCTGTCAATAGAGCGGTGGTAGTGGTCTGTATACATGGACGTATTCATCTCATCGTGGCCATCGTAATACAGAGGAGTAACTTCCGGACGATCCGAAACGCTCTGTGGGGAAATCTTGGGTCTCGTTTTAGGAAGTACTTCTGGAGAGGGTTGCTGTGAGAATCTAGAATGATTTTCAAAAGGAGTCTTGGAAGGAGCACAAGCGCTGTTGGCGTATATGTTCGGTTCGTCCCCCTCTGTATTAGCCGCCGGGTTAGAATTCTCCATACGAGTATCGTTGTTCAGAATCGCTTCCTTATTCTCTCGGGACGCATCGGGGCTTAACGGAGGCACGCTGCTATCGACTTTCTGGGCGGTTTCTCCAACAAGCGACTTTGAACGCCTACACTTATGCTGTCCCGTCTTCGGACCTCGGGCGGATGCTGTAACTCCAACATCTGACTCTCCTGCTGAAGATACTGACGGAGGTAGCATAGTATAACCCTCTGCAACAGTCGAATCGGTCAGGATGCTTGAGGAGGAACTAAAACATCCCGACTTGTTTTTTTTACGTGATCCACAAGCTTTCTTGCCATATCGCTCCTTACTACAATCAGTACAAGACACATTCGTGGTAACCGTGGGGGTTTGATGGTATTCAGTAGCATTCTGCACACGGTGGTCAGCTTCTAAGATATCCGCACGAGTTTCATTATGGCTTACGTTGACGTCAGTGTCATCAGCGTCATCGCTCTCCGCGAGGACAGCTTCACGCTGACATTTAGTGCAATAATCTCGATCCGGTATCTGGCCCCTTTTTAGAGGATGTTCCTTCTGGTATCTCTTGGATCGCACTCTTCCACAGCCTGCGCAAAAATGGACGTGTTGGATGTGTTTGCCAATATCTCGCCCAGCCCCTTTCATTTTCTTCGTTTTCCTGTCCCCTTGCTTATCCGTTCCTTTTGTGGTGGCTTTCCTAGTTGCAATATAGTGCTCCTCGCACATTTTAGCTTCGCTGGGGCTGTACCTGAGAGGCAGCGAACTGTTCAATGCTGCTGTGCGCGAGTCGTCGCGTGGTTGCTTCGCTGACAACGGCATCGCTGCGAGTAGGGATGGAGGCGGCGGCGCTTGAGTTATCAAGGGCCCGGCAATGGGATAAATGGGAGGTCTAACTTCCCGACAAGGAGAAATGGCCTGGCTGTGGTGATGGAAAAGGGGTGTGGCGATCGAATGGGAAAGCGGGTGAATTGGAGCTTGTACGTAATGAGGACTCGGTACTACAATAGGCTGTGACTGTGAGAAGCTACTGGCAGTTGGGAGCTGAAGAGCAAATGCTTGAGGGTTAGCAGTCGACGTCATTGGGAAACCGCGGTTGGGCGACATAGCCATACTACTGCCAAAGTCCCACATAGGAGACGGCACTGGGCTCGGGTTTGCTGGTGGACAGAGGTTATTTGACGTCAAAGTCGAATCTTCACTTCCGGTCCCGCGATGGATGCGAACAGGAGTAGAAGTAGAAGCAGATCGAAGCCCTTTCTTGTTTACAGTAATGGGATGGCTTTCACGTTTGAAAATGTTGTGATGCTTAGTAGAACCCCCACGCGGTGTAAAAGGAGGCGTTGGGCTTTGGACTGTGAACGCCTGGCGGCGACGGACTTCTCGCTCTGCTTCACGTTCAAAGTCGACGCGAGAAGGGATACCAAATGCTTGGCCGAGGATGTCGAAACCATAATCTTCTAGCAACCTGTCCTTCTTCTTGCGACCAAAGGCTGGTTTTCCGTTCTTAGCCGTGGTGACATAGATGCCTCTGCTGCTAGGGAGGCAAAACTCGCCGTCAGTCTTGCAATGATCCTGATGCAACATATTCTGCTCTGATTGGGAGCTGTTGCACCTATTGGCTCGTCAGTAAGATAGCATGGAGAAAGAAGCGATGAGACAGCTGAGAGGCTGCTAGAATGTTAGGTTAGGGGTAATAGTGCTAGGAAAGCATCTAAAGTTGACTTGAGGGATAAGAAGCGAGTAGGAAAAGTTTAGTTTGGTACTGACTTGTAGTGACCTCTACCCTTTGGCTGGCTCATCATGGAAAGATATCACAAGTGCTCTGTGAATTATCAAGTATCAAAGTGTGATCGATTTAAGGTTAATAAAAACCGGGAAGAGGTGCAATCAAAGAGAGTAGTAGAGCGGTAAGTGGCGATGGGATGCACGTATACACGTGTAGAGCAAAGAAGATATGAAAAAGGAAAAAAGGAAAGGAAAAGGGAATGTTCAGGAAGCTTGATAGAGCTATAAGGTAGCTGTGATGCAGTGTGGTGTGGTGCGGTGTGGGTTAGGAGAGGTGGAAAAGTGTGAAGATGAGAAGGGAAAATATTGGAAAGGAAGCAGCATTTAGGAATATTCTTAGGAGAATAGATAAGGTGTACATACCCATGGGTCTTTTTATTCCTTAAAAAGGAGAGAAAGAACATTCTAATTCATCACTACGAGAATATGCACTTACCTAGGTATATACGTCGGTCTACATAAGTTCTCGAGTAAATCGTGAACGGGTTTCTGCACCCCTATCTAGTACTGTGATGTATCACACCCTGTCTACTGTTACGGCAACCTGGATAGATCATGAACCTACCTAAAGCCTATATAAAGGGTAAACCAAGACCACCAATAAGGACCGTGGCTATAAGACGTTCGATTGGCTTTCCAATAAATGGTACTTGTTCTCTTATTATTATAACGTCGTCTGATCGACTCCCCTGTGTAGAGACCTATATAATATATAATGTAATTTACGAAGGGGATATTCCCCTAAAACTTCTCAAAAGACATCCGTCGACGTGGAGTATGACACATTATGTCCCGTCTTTCTCTGGGATCATCTATAAAGCCTGGTACTATTGACTATTCTTCTAATTCTAGACAACCGTTACCTAGGCATCGGCTTGAGAACTCATTACTCGGTTTCTTCTTATATTTTTACTTTGCCTTGGCAAGGTGTGTAAATTTAGTAGTCCTCATATTCGAATAAAGCCTTTGTAAGATAAGAGAACATTGGGATGCTAAAATATGATTCATATCAGAGCATATAAGGTGAAGTCGAAACTCAACTCTCATCTTCTGGGAGTGGTGCATCGTGAGGAATATTGGAAGGCCTGTCTGGTTAATCAACTACTTTGAATGTGAGGCGATGCTAAGTTATGATGGAACTGAGGGACTGTTCTTCTCGAAATTGGGGGCGCGCTAGCCGGCGAAGCTCGGCGAGAAGCAAGAGAAGCGAGCATCCTAACTGCTTTAGCCCGCTTCTCTTCGAAAATTCGACTGCGCTCTAATTCTTCGCCCATGCGTTGCATCCTCGCTTGCTGGTCACGCTGCGCCTCGGCCTTGATTTTATCGTAGTGAAGCGTAGTTAGAACCTTGGGCCAGAGGCGGTCAAGCTTGCGAGCCTGCGCCTCGGATACGTAGGATGGAGGCTCATCTTGTGGCCTGGCTATTGAAGATCCGCCCCAGTAACACTCAAACGTCAATGTTGCCCGGTTGTGCGCATTTTCTGTTCCCCAAAAGACTATTGTGTCTCCGTGATATAGCTTCACCCAGTACTTGCAGGCTGCCGTGCTGTTCTTTGGCTCATTGGCCTGTAGGGGAGTGTTGTTGATTCTTATCCCAACAGTGGCCTTGGTTGATATATAGAACGCATATGAACTCGGTGCTGGTTCGGCTCGCATCGTGCGGCTGGCTGTAGACCGAGTAGGCTCCCATGGTCGGAATTCGTTGAAAGATGCAGTATAGCCATCTCTCCACAGCATGACCCTGAATGCGTTTTTAGGAACCCTGGATTCAATGACCGGCTCATAAACGACGGTGTTATTAGGATCCCGTCCCCACGAAATTATGGGATCGTTAACGTGGATGGATATTCCTGGTACTAATGACCCCTGGCCCGAGTAAAAGGCTGCAACCATCTTCGGCCGCTCAGTGGCTTGTGTAAATTGCTGGGTTTCAGGTGGCAGAGTATCCGGGATCGATTCAGACTCGTCTTCGATGGCAGGCGAAACCTCATTGGCGAAATCATGGGCCTCATTGACTACCCGATTATCACGTTTGAGCAAGGCTGGTCGCAGTGCGAGCGCCTTCCCTATTTCCTTGGGTGGATGCCGATTCCGTGTAGGCGGGAAATTCTTCATCGCTAGGTCCCAAAGATGTGATTTTCCCGGACCGAATTCCTCCTTCCTTTTCTCGGCAGCTTGCTCAAATGCATTGTACTGAAGATGGGTCATTTCGGGGTAATCTAGGTGCCATGTATCCTTGTTTGAACTGTCCCAAAAGGTCGTTTTGGGAAGAGGATAATCGATTTGACGACCCGACTCGTTCTTTACCACCTGAGGAACACTGGCGAGCAAACGGTTCTCTTCTTCCTCGGCGTTGAAATCATCGAAGTCACTCTGCGATTTGAGTCGTTTGAATGACGGTTTGGCCTTAGTCTGACCCGATTCGTATTCATCACTGGTATCATAAGCCGGCTTTCTTTTACTCGTGTTGAGCTCGCTGGTCCTAGATTGAAGGTTCGGGCCACCATTGGCAAGCGACTTGACGTTCAGATTCCCAAGGATCGACGAGGCACCGCCAAGGCTCTGCGAACGCGCCCCTAGCACCACACTCTGCGAACCACCCCGCGAAAAGTCTCCGTCGGCCGACAGGATGCCGTTGCCTGCACGAGGCTTCTGCCTTGGCGTAGAAAGGTCATCCGATTCACCGAAACTATCAAGGATTTCAGTTTCCAAGACATCAGTCTCTCCTAAGCTGGTATCCGAGACCGGGAGGTTCAGGCGGTCCTCTGGAATGGCGCCGGAGCTACCGACTGCCGACACCTCTCCAAATAGTCTGTTCGGCGGAGGTTGCCCAAAAGTATAATTCTCCTTCTCGGATTCGAAATCAATGGAAAAGTCTGGCTCCGGCTCTTGAAGAGAACTCGCACCTTCGTCGGTGAATTGAGCTGGTTGCCTATCATCGAGACTCAGTTGCGAGGCCCTTTGTCCTAGGTCCTTGTCGTCAGATGCCTCTAAAGAATCTGCTTCACCCGTCAACCACGGATGAGTCAGGAGTTCGGAGACGGACGCTCTAGTCTCCGGTCGAACATTAATCATCCTCAATATGAAGTGAATGCCATTACTCGACACGTTGTATCGCGATAAAGGTGAGATGTTTACCGGCGTCTTGATGATATGGTCGAGCAGCTCCGTATACGTAACCCCATTCTTAACGGGGAACGGCGGGCTGCCAGTCAGAGAATAAAACAAAACACCGCCAAGCGACCAGATGTCCACCGCATGATCATACCTCTCCCTATCCGCCGGTCTCTGCCCATACCTCTGCGTTCTCTTACCATTGTAATCGTACGACGAATACTCGCTGTAGACCTCCGGCGCACAATACAGAAGAGTCCCGCAGAACGTCTTGAGAAAGGTTTGCTCGGTGTCGATCATTTTAGACAAGCCAAAATCCGTTAATTTGACCACGAGCGGGCTCGTCGACTGTATTAGGATATTGTCGGGTTTCACGTCGCGGTGGGTGATCTTGTTTTCATGTAGATACTTGAGCGCATCAAGTAGCTGCCCGGCCATAATCTTAACGTAGGGCTCAGCTATTGGGCCGTGTTCTTGAATGAGTTTGCCAAGATCGCCACCGGGGACGTATTCCATGATAATGAAGAACTGGTGTAAATCCCAATCGAAGTGCTCGATGTATTGAACAATGTTGGGCTTGGTTGGAGTTAGAACTAGAGCATCTCGAGACGACCAAAACGGGACATGAAAATTTAACTTACGTGTTGGACTTTTTGCATAATCCTCATCTCATTTTCGACTTTTTGATCTAGAACACCATTCTTCATGAACTTGCGCTTATCTAGTTCTTTGGCCGCGTATGGTGAACCGTCGAATTTTGAGGTGACCTTGTGAACTGTCGCGAAAGCCCCTTTCCCGATCACACTTACGCGCGCATACTTTTCGCCTCCGCGCCACTCTCGAGGTAACCGCTCAGGGGCTTCTTGCGTGATTTCCCAGAGATCGCCGTGAGGTTGGCGCTGTGGAGGATGAAAGAGGTTAACCTACTCCGAGTTAGCAGTTGCATAAGCGATTTTGTGTGATAGGGACCATCTTACATGGCCGCTTGGTCCAGGGCCAATAGTCTTGTTAACATCGTCATGCCCTTGGGTTCGTCGTAGATAGGCACCGAGCTTTCTCCTATACGCAGTTTCGTGATCGCCATCGCGACGAGGTATCCGAACAAGGAAGATAAGATCGCTCATGCTGTCATGCATAACAATTTTGATTGTAGAGCCACTCTCCAACGTCCTCCTGGTCGCAGAGCATTGGCCCTTTTGGGGATCACTCCTCTTTCGCAGCAATTTGTCGTCAACGACGGTGCCATTCGTCGACTGATCTTCTAACATGACGATACCGTACTTATTGACGAATATGCGAAAGTGAATATTGCTAAGCCTCCTGCCTGGGTCGTTCTCAAAACAGAGATCACAACGGGCACGATTGCGACCAAAGGTGAAGCCTAGGCGCGGGTTCTTCAGGCTGGACGACAATTTAATCACTAGAGCATGGTCGCCAATCCCTCGAGTTAGGCCAAAATGCTTAGGGTCGTCTTCGCGAGTTCGATCCGAATCAATGGCGTTGGCGGTATATCTTTTAGTAGTATGGTGGGCATATTCGGGTGAAGATGCGATATTCTGGATTTCGTGACTGGCGCTGTCAGAGTTGGCATACAGTAGGCAGACTATATCGGAAATGTCTTCGTCAGAGAAGCCTGAGTTTTGCTTCCCAAATCTCCTAGGATCCAAAGCATTTTGAGTAGCTACGCGAATGGCAAAGGTGTCAGTGGATGTGACCTGTGAAGTAACACAATAGTCTTGGTCTGGGTGCTAACCTTGTTGAGTCGGCTGCGAGTCAGATTGCGAGTCTCCAGTCGAGTCCATTAGTAGCTGCCGAGGGTGCGCAAGGCCACCGCTAGCCTAGAGAAGTAGGGTTATAGTGAAGACCTGCTCACACCGACTGCGAGAAACGCCGTTCAGGCAGCCGGCTGGTTGTTCCTTATTGTCAAGACTTCCGGCCCGACCAGCTAGCTCGGAAGCCTTCGTATATGGCAGGTTGCGGTCATTCAAGAGACTTCGGTCTGTCTTATTCGACGACAAGTTTAAGCGGGTATTGCTATGGTTGCAAGAATTGCCGTCACAAATTGACAGTTGTGAACCAAAATGGTCGACCGTTCTATTTTCAAATTAAAAGATCTGGTTGCTCGAGTATGTACAGAGTGGTATGGATCAATAAAAGTATGCCGGATGAATTGCCGGGCACGAAGACTTGGAAGAAGGTCTCGGGACGGGTTCGACACGGGTTCGAGCGTAATTTATTACAAAAACTCGACGGGAAGTTTCCAGATGAAAGTTCAAAAGTGCACGAAAGACTCATGCGAAAGCACGCGGCAGCTTGCATCAAGTGCGCCTGCGGCTGCCCTCTCAACCAGATAGGTAACCCACCCTCCTGCCACCCGTGCCCACCTCCCGCCTACCTAGGTATGTACCTAACAGTCTATCTTAGCCTAGCTAGGTACTTACCCCACAAGGGATTCTTTGGTGCGCGGTTGCTTAATTTGATAGATACCGTACTACTTTAAGGCAGGTACGAAATACACACATACCTACATACAATACTTATTTATGTACAGCCAATCATTATAAGGTCAGGTACCTAGGTCCGTCAGCGATGCATCCCACGCCTAGCGAACCGTACTGCTGGTATAGGCACAACATAAATAGGTAGGTATGTAGCATTTTAACTCGCAATATCATAACTCGATAGTAATACAACCTTAAAAGTTGAAAAGCTCGACCCACATGGATACTTAGGTACATGCTAGGGATATCAATAATGTAAGTACATATACTATGTATTCATGTAGCAGTGTAGTCGGGTAGATATAAACTTCCCGTTTCGAACACGTTCCACCCCTGTGTCCGCCATCTAAAGTTTAGAGCAAATTGACATAGTAAGGTAGGTACCTAGTAGGTGTAGGTGGTGTAGGTACAGGCACTAGTACCTGAATAGCCAACAGTAGCACCAAATCGATATCTGAACAGAAGACCAAAGTCACCCCATACGTCACCTGGCAACATTCTTTCAGATGACTTTCACCAACGTAGATGGATTACAACTCCTATTCAGGAATAATCCACTTATGATGTTATGCTTATTGACTACATATAAGTATCGTCTAGTTGACGAGAAATTACGGTATGTATGTATTTTAAATCAACCATGAATCCGTTTTATGCAAGTGCTACTGTGTATGATTTTCCCGACGTCCTTTATATGCCCACTATAATTCGTAGACCATGCATACCTCAACCCATTCAAAACCCAGTCTCCCAAGGGAAAACATAGCAAAAAGAAATTCAGATAAGGGACGAAATCGTAAGTCGTGAATGCAATTATTAGAAGAAACCTCTCTTCTTCTTCGGCTTCTGATCCATATCTTTCAAAATGTCGTCAAACGTGCTCCCACCGACGGAATCTTGCCGTGAACTATTCCGCGACTCGGCATGTGGGTAAACCGGAGAATCTGGGAGACCAGTTAGGTTACCTGAGGACCTACTACGATTCATCATGGCACTGATTGGTCGTTGGACCGGTGACACGCCTCTAGCACTGACAATCCGCGACCCCGGCACGCCATCCGTAGGAAGCGGGACAGGCTCGAGCCCGAAAGCTATACTGCTTCGGTAAGACTGCCTAGTGCCCGGAGACGCCGTTCTTTGCCTCAGCGCTACTCCTGGGGGGCCTGCCTGAGGGGATTCGCTTCGATTGATGGGAGCCGGACTCGTCGAAACGCCGGGATCCATATCCGTAAAAACAGACTGTGGCGCTTGTAGTGGTGAAAGACTCTCTTGCGGCGGCGGAGGCGCGGTGTCGTCCCCAAGCTCCCAGCGCTTAGCCGCCAACCAGCAGTGACTCCGGTGGTAGATGCCCTCGATACTGAATTCCACGGCGTCGGTCGAAAGCTCCACCAAACCACCGCCGCCGGCCACTTCGTACCATCTCTTCTGTACCGAGGGTGCGTCTTCTATCCATGGCGGTTGGCCTCTCGGTGGTTGACACAGAAAGTACTCCACACCTTCCGTGAATTGTAGGCCAGGAGCATCTACTACTAACATGGGGAGCGACTGAATGACGACGTAGAGGAACAACCAATAGCCCATGCGCTGATCCGCCATCTCCGCAGCTGTCCTCCCTTTAGCCTCTTTATGTTCGAATTCCTTGAATTCCGTAAGGAATGGAATCTGGAGTTTGTATGTTTCGAAATCGTAGGCCTTGTTTAGAATCAAGAGCATCTGATATTCTTGCAGATTCTTGTCTAGGCGCGCTCGGTCCCTGTGGGAAAGTTCGTAATAGTTCTCTTGAACGCTGGTCATGTCGGGTAGCTTGGGAAGATCAAATGGGATCGGAGGAAGCACAGGAGGCGAAGACTGGTCGAACTCTCCGAGAACTTTACGCAAAGCCGAGAGGTGGGGATTCTTATGCTCGCTGGCCGTCTCCTGGTCAATCACCCGTGTCGTTATCGACTCGCGGTCGACGAGCAGATCGTACAGCGCACAAAAATCCGAGTAGAGTATTTTAAGGACCTGTCTATTCAGACCACTCTCGGTGAACGGGTTCTTCTTGCTGCGGGCCTTCGGGGGCCAGCTCCCGAAATTTGACTTGTAATAGCCGAGAACAAACTGTCTCATCCTGCCGAAAGACCTCTTCCAAGTGTGGAACTTGACGTCCTTGTAATCTGGATTCGACGTGGAGTTGGCGACGCCGGAGAATAGGGCAGGGAATTCAAACGACTCCAACCTGTTATTGACGCCGTTCTGGCGGGTCACTAGTTCGAAATATGCGCGTTCTAATCGCTCGCGAGTAGTACGAGACACCTGGTTCCATAAAGGAGAGTTCAGGTCTCGAATTGCCGAATATTTTCCCACGGCGTGAGCAAACGCTTCATTGTATAGGGTCATCGACCGCATCCGCTCGCCTAGAATGAGCGACTCTAATGTCTTCTCCCTACTATGTCTCACATCCGCAAGAGCCATCTGGTCCATGAAAAAGCCGAAGCTCATCTCGACGGCATCGCCGAAAGTTGAGCCGTCGGCGTTCGTAAACTCGAACTCTTTCAACAAGGCGGAGATATGGAGGAACACGTTGAATAGGGTGGGCTGCTCCTTAGTGCATACTAATGGCTGGCCGGTCAGAAACGCGAACATATTCCGAATCGATATCAACCGCTCCATGTCGGCTTGTGACCTATGGCCTGGGGTGGACATGGACACAGGGAGATAGAGGCGCGACTCCCCGTTCCAATCGGACTCGGGTAAGGGAGGTGATTGAACCCTTCGGGTCGCGTCTTCGATAGAAAGGCTGTCTCGGCCAAGGAAGCTGCGAGCGCGACTCCTCCCTGAGCTGGTTGGAGATACCATCTCCGCTTCGATGAGCTCAGCAAAAACCAGCGAATAATCCACAACAAATGAAGGGACCTTGAACGATGGTCCCGCGCCAACCCCTTTGGGATCCAGGTAGATTAATACATTTCCACTCTCATTCCACAACTCTGGCACCTTTTCGCCGTTGGAAAGGAAAGACGTGTTGTAATCTGCATTCTGGCCGAGAATCCATGCCGCCGAACTATGAACATTTGTATGACCCTGGGAGTGTGATCTCGATCTTCCTCCCGGAAGCCAACTTCTCCGTAAACGCCCACGTCGTTCGGCATCCCGGGTTGGGCTTTGACTTCCATTGCTCGACCCTGGGCGGGAAACAGCTGCGGTAGCTCCTGTGGAGACGGCTAGATTCCCTGACGGTGGAGTCGATCGAGTAGCAGGCGGTTGCGCAGATACACTTCGGGTTCTTGACTCGGGCGTTGGCGAGGCTTGTCGAGGCGCTAGGCCTGATTGAGAATTTGATGGTTTGTGACTACTGCTAGTGACAGAGCTACTTCGCCGCCTCTGCTCTTTCTTAAGCTTAGGAGACGAATGAGTCTCTGTGAAATGAAAGGTTGATACCCTTTGGGGTGCGTCGAAGCTTTCGACTGGAGGTATCTTCTCCAGTACCGGAGCACTTTTGTGCAGTTTACCCACGGAAGGGCTTGTCCTCTCGCCCCCAGACGGATTCCTGCTGTGGTCTGCGGTGGCCCGGACAGTAGCGGAGTTGTCGGAAGGTTCATTCGAAATCGAAGTTCCATGTCCTTCATTCTGCTCGGATGACACTGACGGTAGGCTCGGGAGACTCGGTAGACTCGGTGGTCTGTCTTGAACGGGAGACTCGTCGGATACCGGCTTGCGGTGAAGGCCGCCTGCGGGATTACCTGCATGGTGAGTACTGATTAGTGACGGGAAGAAGGATGACAAGCGGTCAAACCGCGATCTTGCGGAAAACATTGAACCGAGTCCTTTATTGCTCTTTGGGACGTCTGGTGAATCTCTGTTTGCTTCGATTTTGTTTTGGGGAGGAATATTGTCATCAGGAACCTTCGGCTCTCCACCACTCTCATGAGAGCAATCGGTAGTTTCAAGGGAGGGAAGGGAAGTAGTATAAATGGAGGCTTGGCTCGCCGACTCACTTGAAGAAGCCATGTTTTTTTTTTGGTCTAGGAATGAGCAAGCAAGCACAGCCTTTCTTTTTTCCCTTCTTCTTCTGCGGACAGGGTGTGCAAGCCAGGTACCTAGGTAAGTATCCGTATATTCGATGGAAACGGTGCACGTGTAGTTCGATGTCTTAGTTTTAGGTATCTCGGTACAAACAGGTACGGCTCCACTAGCTAATATTAACGAGAGTTCCCGTCCAGCAACGGTGATCCTTGAGGGGAGGTGGGCGCGGTGGCTCTGAGCGTGACGAGTCCCAGATGCGTGGACTCGATAGTGCGGAACGCCCTGGTGGGTAAGCGATTTTCTTATGAGCAGGAGGATGGGAGGATGGCTGGCTGTTTCACTCGGAAGAAGGGGGAAAGCTCTGTGCCAATTCTAATAATTCCAAGACAATACACAAAAGAAGGGCGAACCCAAACTGCCCGGAGGAAAATGGTGAAATAATCTAGGTACTGAAACGCCTGCACTTTTGAGACGTAAAATAGGCTTGTTGGGTATTATATTGTTATAACTTTGAAGTACTACGTACAGATGTATTTTTTTTTTCGTTAAGATAATATGTACGGATACGTTTTGGGGAGGGGTGACGTCGGCTGTTTGTGGAGCTGAGCAGGAAAGGCAGGAAAGGCAGGAAAAGGGTCCCCTCAAATGCCTAATGACATGAATGTACCTTGAGTCGCTACTTACGAGTATACAAGTAGATACATGTACATACCTGGGGTACGTACCTTGACCTATACGGGGTTTTAGGTAAAATAATAAAAGGAAAAGCACGCCAGCATATTACTAGATGGCTTAACGCTTAACGGCTTGGAGGAAATTTCCACATTTCATTGGAGGTACTTACGTATGCCATTGCAAATAACTGCACATCTAAATTTTCTTATTTTCTTATTCGTACCGACTTTTATACTTCCGTAGTACGCGTTGGCCGGATGTACATTCTTAAGCTGACTTGGCCAGGTACTTTACGACTTTACCCAGCTTCCATTACAAGTCCTACATCTACTGTAGGAAAGTAATCCCGGTCCAGCGTAGCTACCTAGCGATACCTAGTATCGAAATTATTCCTACGCCTCCATGTGTTGTCAAGCACCCGCAGAACCATACATTCAGCCGCAGCATCGAACCTTCCCTCGGTCTCCTTCCGAACCCCGTCGCGGTTTACCTTCTAAGGTTAAATAACATAAGTTTTCGGCGCAAAGAGTCACAGTTCGAACAGACTCTCTCTTAGGCTGGCGCATAAACACGAATAACTCGGCAGACTTTACGTTGCCTATGTACATAGTAAATGCTCGATGACGTACGCTCGCCAACGAGCTGCAGGGACAGATTCAATCCTGGAAATCAAAGCCCGCAAGCTGACGTGAGACTTCAAAAGGAGGGACTAACATGTACATAGATGAGAAACGACGGCGATACAATAAAAGGCAATAATAGGCAAGCCTTATTTGGCGCATAAAAACACAACGATCAACAATGACACATTAAGGTTAACTAATAATTACCTACCTAGGTATCTCATATTCATCTCACCTGCCTAGTGAATTCTTGCAGCTACTGTGGAATGGTGGAATGCTTGTTTCGGCCTAAGATCTTTCAGGATCACACACAAGAACGGGAGGGCAATGGGCGTCAGAAACAAAAAAAATATATACGTCCATGGATATATAGATTTTAAAAACAACCAAACTGTCTTTAGATTACAAAAGCACAACGATATTCATATGGATACCTAGGCACCTACCAATTTACGTAAGAAGGGCAGGCACATATATTTAGGTTTCCAAAGTTTTTTAAGTTTTGGTTCCGGGTAAGGCTGCATCTCGGATTTAACTTCAGGCCGTTAAACATGGTACATGTACAAAGTTTCGGGTCGGAGCGAAAACTTACCTACTATTATTACTATGAGTTTAAGAGTACGGTACCTAATCTATTCTTAGTATCAAACAATATTCCTATGGTAGGACTGAAGTACTGCACACCAAAATATACAACAACTCCGGTCAAATGAGCAGACGTATAATGCGCTTTTATACGCAGGGAGCAGGTATAAAGACTTGGTGGTACTCAAAGGATTGCATCCCAAATCGAAGTTACATACCTAGGTAGGTACCTGGATATTTAATCAAAACTGCTATTCATTTGCTTAGCTGTCTAGGTATTACTTGAGTTTCACCGGGGTGACACAGCGCTACATGCAGATCTAGATATGTATTCGTTCGTATTGTGGTTCTAGAATTCTACATGTCCACCTAGTAGATCTAGTATCGAATGATAACTCCAGAAAACCCGCCGGTGGCGAAACTGCCAGAATTCGTTCGTGATATTTAGCTTGCGCGAAATGCATCGAGCGACATCCATAGACTCGACTTACTGGATAGGCACCTATCCTTAGTCATCTACATATACACTATACTATGTAAGCTTCTCGGACTGTCGGAGAGCTTGTAGTGGATCAGATGTGGAGGTAAGGGATTGTGGAAATGATGGAAATGTTTATTTTCCATGTGGCTTCGATTATTATGTACGTAGTAGATATCGGATTAGATAAGATTAGATTACTAAAAGTTTCGCGGGACCACATGTACCTAATTCCACATACCTATTCAATCCTCACTTGGAACACTCTATGACAAGCCTAGCTACTTTCTCCCCGACTCTTTGACATGTCATGGTTTCGTCACTTAATAAGAGGTATCATGGCGTCCGAACCGAAGAGGGTCCCAATTCCCCGCAACGGTGTTGATTACAGAGGCAAAATTGTCCTCGCGCCTATGGTTCGTTCTGGAGAGCTACCATCGCGGCTGCTGGCTCTACATTATGGTGCCGACTTAGTATGGGGTGCGTCTCCTTTTCTCTCTTGCGCTCTCCTTTTTTCCTTTTTTTCTTTCCGTTCATAAGAGGTCACTCATCGTTGATTAGGACCCGAAACTGTGGATAGGTCCATGATCGGAACGACGAGACAGTTCAACCCAGACACCAAGACAATTGAATGGACAAGGAAACCATCTCTAGGTACCAGGAACCCACCGGTCGATGTGAAAGACAGTGTAATATACAGGTTGCACCCCGAGAAAGAAGGACGAAAACTCATCTTCCAGATCGGTACCTCGAATCCCGATTATGCGGTACAGGCAGCTAGACAAGTCGCCGCCGACGTCGCAGGTATCGACGTGAATGCCGGGTGCCCCAAGCCCTTCAGCACGCACGATGGCATGGGAGCCGCTCTACTTCGGACTCCCGATAAATTATGTTCCATCCTAGAAGCGCTAGTCCAGAAAATAACGCCCGAATTCGAGATCGGGATAAGCGTCAAGATTAGGATTCTCGAGACCGCGCAAGAGACCGAAGCGTTGGTTAGGAGGCTTGTTGCTACTGGTATAACAGGCCTGACGGTCCACTGCCGAACAACCCCTATGCGGCCGAGAGAGCGAGCTATTCGGGGTCAACTCCGTATGATAGCAAACCTGTGTCGAGAAGCAGGTGTTGCATGTCTCATGAATGGTGACATTGAGAATAGAGACCAAGCGCTCGAGCTTATGAAAGAATATGGTGTCGATGGTGCCATGATAGCAACCCAGGCCGAAAAGAACCCTAGTTGCTTCAGGAGCAAGGCTGACGGGGGTTTCCTGCCGTGGAACCAAGTCGTAGAACAATATATCCGCTACGCCATGGAGGTCGAAAACAAATTCGGAAACACCAAATTCTTACTTTGCCAACTCATACCGGGGAAGCAGTATGTGTACCGCTCCCTCAGCAGCTGCAAGAGTTACACACAGATGTGCCAATTACTTGGCCTTGATCATCTGTTGGAGCGGGCTCGTGAGGTTGACATTAGCCGCGACATCGATCCGGATACCGCAAGGAAGAAAGATAAGAAGACCAACGACAGCGCTCTCGCCGCAGGGGGGGACGCTGCAGAGTCGCGGTCGAAACCTCAGGCTAAGAAAAACTTGTCGGAACGAGGGGCTCGCGCCCAGGCAAAAACACCACCCGCCGAAACTATGGCAATCCCTGCCTGAGAATGGGTTATAGCTTACATCATAGGGATTCGGGATAGGGAGGTTGGCATCTAAAGGCGTTGAGCAGGCATATATCCCCTTTTAGGTTTTAGGGTGAGTTGGTGAATGAAGGCATTTACATGGACATATACAAGGGGGTAAAAAAAGGGGTTTGCTAATATTTGTGGCCGCCAAGGGCGGGCTGTGCGCGTATGGGATGATGATCACGATATTATACCTCTTACTAGAGAAGAATGGCTCTTTAGTCAATGCAGCATATGCGAGAACTACTCTAACCCAGTTGTATTCAGCCGACAAACTACTAAACCTTCTTGCCTTGTTTAAGAAGATCAGACACTTTAGGGGGTAGTACTAAAGCGCTTCTATCATTACGCTTGTGAAAGTCCACGAGGGATATTGCTGTCTTCTCCGGCAAATCTTCGTGTATGAAATGCCCTGCTTCCGGGAATATTTGTAAGGAGTATTTTCCTGGCGCAGCAGATAAGTCAATACTCTAAAACCAATCAAATTCAATATAGTGGGATGGTACGAACCTTGCATTTGGCCGATTGTCAATTCCGTGTCTAATCTGTCCGTCCCTGCGAGAAGCAATAGTTTCCCACCCTTTGCCCCCAGGAATTTTTTACTTAGTCCCACGAACCAGTTCTCCCAGAAGGGTTGCGTGGCACCAAGGTCCGTCCTCCACTTCCACGGCCTCGCATCCCCTGGGCTCTCTCTGAGCGTGAGTAAGGCAGGGACGCTAGTGCGTGCAGAAAGCGAATTGCGGACCGTCCTTGTTCGTATATGCCAATCGATCCCTGCTTCTAGGGTAGGGAAACCGGCTGGGCGCGTTGAAAGGTAAGTGTGCATGCTCTGCAGGGCATCAATGGCCGACCCTTCAACCACATCAAGAACGACGTAACCCAGGACAGCATTACCAAGCTTTCCCGTCTTTGCGACCTCGGTGACTACTGCACCTCCGAGCGAATGACCAACTAAAATGATGGGTGGCAGCTCTGGCCACTTCATCTCTCTTCGAGTCAGTAAGATCACAGAGAGGAGATCTGAAGCAAGGGTTTCGAGACTGAGATCGATTTTTTGACTATCACAAGTAGTGGTTGAGCCGTGGCCCCTTGCATCGAGCGATAGGATGCCAGCAAACGGGAGGCGTTTTCGAATCTCATGTCCGACCACGGCGAAAGACAAGCCTGACGAGCCCGCACCATGGTGCATGACGAATAGAGGACCCTTTCCGACAGGAGAGGTCAGGTAAGCATGGATTGTTGGATTTGTAGGACGACTTGGGTCATGTAGGAATAATTCCCTCTCGAAGTAGGTAGTCCAGGGGATCTGCTGTAGGGACCGTCCTCTCGGCGCGCTGTATACCAAAATCAGCTGCCGTGGAAGTGAGCGCATCTAGGTTGAGAGGGACTACCCCTGGGGTCTGGCAAATAGATTCTGGCTCGGAGACGGGATGACGGTTCCCGTAGAAGAAGCTGACGAGGCCGAAGACGAATCGTCGTCAAAATGTTCCGGAAGTTCAGACACATGGCCGAGCTCCTCTTCTTCCCTCTCATCGAAACTCTCAGCAGGTAAAGCGCTTAAGCGATTCTTAGCCCAGGCCTTCTGAAGGTCACTCATTATGGTAAACTAGTTACGAGCGCCTGCGGACGTGAGGAATATTTATTTTGCGGATAGCTGCCCAATCGTCGCGTCAACGAAAGACGTAGGTAAGATACGCAATGGTACGGCTGATCAATAACCACGTAAAATGTATACAAGTCATAACTCGACTAACTGTAGTACATTTCAGAAAACTGGCCTAGTCCCTTCCAAATAAACGGGTATGCGACAAAAGGCGACGTCTACATGAAGTACCTATGTATTTGGTAGAGAATGTTGGATGAAGAAGATTGGAAGAACAAAGGATGAGACTTCCGTTTCTCCTTGGTGGGGAAAGGTCAAACCACTAATAGGTGCTTTCCTAGGTAGCACCACTTTGACATCACTCATACATCCATGGATGCGACTTCCAAGCTTGTTAAGTTTGTCTCTTCCCAGATAACCCCACTATCAACATACATGTTGGTGTATATAGATATTTAATTAGTACTATGTATGTAGGTAATAGGTATCTGACGCATTTCTGTGTTTAATTAAACCTTATGATAATTGTATAACTTTATAACTTTATAACCCAAACCACTACATACTGTTAATCATTTCCCCTGAAAACTCTCGTAAGAGAACCTACACATAGATAACTCCTTCCCCCACCCCAACGAAAATACAGTGTTGGCCATAGCCTTGACGATAGAAAGTATCGCACTTTCAATGGCCTTCCACTGACGTGTCCGCCTCAGATATATCTATTCCTGTCTGCAATCTTACCTCAAGATTGAACCCATACTGGATGCCGCCGCAACGGCCTTGATATTATCGGGATTGCCTTGCAGATTTTTCCTAAGTCTTGGGACGATAGGCCCAGTTCTTACTGGATATAGACTCGGGTCTGGAGAAGGCCGTGGCGAGCCTTGTCCATCGCTAGCATTACCGGTTCTTCAAAATGGATCGGTATCGTCTTTATGTCCCGGCCCCCTCTCCTCTTAGCATCGGTGCTCCCCGCCTCCTGTGGCGCCTTCTTCGGCAAAGATAAGTCCCTGTCGATATACACGCCATTTCAACTTATCATAAGACGATAGTTGACTGGACTTCATAGGACGCAATGGGGCATCGAGAAGCAATGCCACGAGGCCTGGTGGCAGCTCTTAGTCTTCCACCTCACTAAATGTATTAAGATAGGGCAAACAGGTATAGGGCGAACTGGGCATGAGCTCATTTTTGGCTTCATATTATCTCTGCTGATCCCGAGCTAACCAACTTCTTCGCGTCGGCCCACCTTAGAATGACAACATCGCCGTTCTTGCCATTCATTTCGCCATCGGCGTCGGTTCCGCGGCCTTCGACAAGCGTATCTCTAAGCAGACGAATAAACACGGCCGTATCTAGATCCGGAGCATCGACCATGCTGATGTTCCCAGCAGTGTCGTTGAGGTTCTGAAGAGGCGCCGGGAAGGATGACAAGAAAGAAGATAGGTAATGGTTGTGGAGTAAGGCTTGATGTCGTGTCGCGTATGCTAGCTCCGGCGGTGAGAGGCGTGCCTGGAGCACGGGGCTAGATAGATAATGTAGGGTGTGCTTGTCGATCTAACAGGAATTGCAGTATTTTTTAACACCAGTAACTTATAGGTAGAGTGGCGTATGATCCTACCTTAGCTATGCGGGCCCTCAGATAGCTCCGTACCAGGTACTTATAACGCTCGAGTTCGGTTTGTATAACGATCAGGGCAAAGTTGGTCTTTGGATCCATATCACCAGTCATATCTTCGACCTTTTCAATCTGTTGCTTGATGCGCTCGTTAATACGCTCGAAGAGGCCGTCGGTTGGCCAGCTGGAAGGTACGAAAACTTATTAGTATCGGGTCATTAAGAATAGGATAGATAAATATGCACGGCGCCGCATACTCGAGTAGTTCGGGCGAGGATCTTTCTGCCATCCAAGCACGTGTTAGCGCCTGGAGGTCGCGCGTCTCCTCTGGAATTGAGTCGAACGTAGGATCGACTTCTCGCAAGATGTCGTCAATATCCATAATTGATTATAATTTACTGTTCCTTTCATGCGACCCAGGGGAGTTGATTGTTGCCAATGATTGATCGAATCGCACAAATTGAACACGCTGATGATAAATTGTAACGCGTCCAAGCTTTAACTTTTAGACAAGTCGTGGTCGTTGAGATAATGGTGGGGTAATCGAAGACCCCGCTACATATATGCGTCAAGTAATGAGGTAGGTAGGAGGTACCTAAGTGTAACCTGCCCGAGATCTCAATGCCAAGAGCATTGAATAGCGGGACGCTACTTCGTACCTGGCCGCCAAGCAAAGTTGCGTCCCTTCCGAGCTTGCTACTCTTGTGGATACCCGGGTATAAATTCTACATCGTGACCAGGCACGTGAATACCTCATGGACATGTAGATGCCTTTCAATATATGTGTGACCCAAAAACGTCTACCTCATACATGCCTAGGTAGGTATTCAAGTGCTTTCAAAGGATCACGCTCAACTGATATCATTCTTTCTTCCCATACAACTAACTGTATTGTTATGCAATTCGACAACGATTTGAAAACGTCACATGCTCATCCATCTCGATCAATATCTCTCATAACGTATAAACCACAGTTTGTGGTTGCGATGATCCGTGTCGTTGGTATCAACCATAAGGGCCTAAGCCACCTAGAAAACATTATATCGTAGACATTATGCCCCATTATCCCAGTTACCGAATCCATTATCCAATGAATTCCGTGCTAACCAACGTTTCCCAAGGTTTGTGCGTCTCCCACACCTTTTGCATTAGCCGGCGTGCATTATGGATCTATGTTCTGTTAGAAGTAATAACCTAGAAGGTGGACTCACCCGACTTACCTGCGTCATTCCGTGATTCTCGGCCGTTACGAATCTTCGAAGAATCAAGTCTCTCTGACCTTCGTCCCTCGCGTCACATCCCGCAGTGAACATTGGAAATAGGAGGCACGATTCCGCCGTCCCACCCGGTCGAATGCGACCAAAACATTCAATGATCTTTCGTACCGCCATTTGAACCGTCCTATCCTCGGATGGCTTCCCCATAATCCTACGGTATAGATGGACAAGCCCAGCCCAATGAAATGCCTCATTTGTTGCTTCCATTTCGCGCCTATCCCATTTTTCGACGTCGCCTTTCTTATGTATGTGCTTGCAAGGTACTGGCGACTGGACCATACTCTCTGTAACCGCCGCTTCGATCTTCGAGGCCTGTTCGAATACTTCTTCACTAGGTTCCCAGTCATGTCGCATATTAAGATCATCTCCAATGCGGTCGCTATCGCACTTACGAGCAAGATCAGCGATCTTGGCGAGAAGATAGATGCATCGTGTAGTGAAACCCATTATGCAGTCTATCTCATCGTAGCCGTCGTCGATGTCATCCAACTCGTAGTCGAATATCCAGGCTGACGAGGAGCCTTTGGGGCCTCCACTAAGACTACCGATGACATCGAGATATGCAGCCCAACTCCATAGAAAAGAGCAGACCGGATCGTGGCGGAAGTTTGACTGTAGGCCACGGAGACCACCTGGACGCGCAGTTATAAGTTCCCTCGCGAGACCCAGATGCCTCTGCCACGAGATGTCATATCCAAATACTTTGGGCGAAATTATTTCAAGGGACGCTAACATAATAGCCGTTGCTAGGTTCGCATTCGAGAAATTCCTGTTCGGGTCATCCAGAGCCTGCCGGAGGGCAGGGAACACGTCGTCCACCCAATAAGCGATCCGGATTGTAGGTTCTGGGTGGTTCAAGACTCGTGCCCTATGTGAAGCTATCCAATTGATTTAGGTCATCGTTCGGACACTAACATGATTGGTTTTCTTACCTGAATAGGCCAGCAGAAGAGCTAGCAGGTTATCATCCTTCACAGCCATTTGCGGGAGAATTGTCCGAAAAGGGTTGGCGTGTGGATCATCGTAAGGGACGAGGACTCAACATATATTTAGTATGGAATCGAGCATATGTCAGAAGGCGAACTTACCTCGGGCTGTATGGTTCAAGAAATGATGCTGATTGACGATACGTAAGTAAAATTCGCCGGCCTCATTTCAATGGGACAACTTACGAAATACTATTAGATGTTAGATGCGACTTGAAAATTTTTTATTTTTTTATTTTTTAGGATGAAGCTACTCACAAGAAGGTTCATAGGATTATCCACCAGCCTAGGAGAATGTCAGTATTTGCTTTATAGTAGTATACACAATTTCCCGAATGAGTCTCACTTACTTCGATGGAAGGGGTTCGAGATTTCGAGGTATGTATATTGACACCGGCTTTGAATAGTACCCGCCCTCCTCGTCGTTAAACTCGTTAGTTTCTACTCCGAATCCGAATTCGGTCCAAACAAGATCATCGCCTTGTTCAATGAAAGGGGCGTCCATGAACTCGCGTTGTAGTAGTGGCGAAGACCCGCTAATAGCAATCATATCGTCGTTCTTACCCAGGTCATGATCCGGAAAACCTCGATCAATGCCATGATAAGTGGTTTCTGTCGAGATGCGCGCCCGAGTGTCTATCGGCGGAAGGCCAGTCCTTATGCGGCTAGCGTTCTCATCTTGAAAAGCTTGTGGGCCAGGAGGTGCCGACAAAAGCGAGTTTACGGAAAGCCTGCGACTCGCGTGTCGTTGGTCGTCGTCGCTATATGTAGATGACGTAGTAGGAGTTAGTGGAGAACCAGCCGACAAACCAGAGCCAACTGCGAACCGGAAAGAGGCCACGCTCGAATCCAAAGTTGAGCTCGCCGCGGAATTATGCCTATGCTCAATTAGTCGCGCCGATTGGAGGTCAGGCGACTGATGATCCGACGTCAGCTTCGCGCGCTTACTTCTTGGCACGGAGGAGGAGTCCGTATCGTCGACACTCGCGGATGGCGAATTCTCCAAAGGAATTACGGGCTGGGGAAGTACTTTATTACGTTCAGCCTTTGGCTGAGTTGCCGGCCCGGAAAGGGGTTCAAGTCTTCGCGTTCCTGGAGCGTCAGATAGAGGATACTGGTGGACCAGCTTGAACCCTCTGGCGGGCAATGGCGGCGATAGAACTTCTCGGCCAAAGTCTACGACGCCGGGCTCTGGTCGCTTCCCCCTTCGACCTTCCCAGTTCAAACGGATGCTATAGTCACATGTTTCGCCCGTCCTCTGACAACTTTTAAACGACAGTTTAGTTAACCACGGCCGAGTCTCCCGAAATTATGAATTTAGAGTAAAGGAAATAGAGGTGACATACTTTAAGCAATTGGGCCGTTCCTCGCCGCATTTGATTTTGCGGTTTTTACACGGCCTTATGATTAAGTTAGTAGAGCAACCAACAAAGCACAACACGACATCGCAACGCAACGCAACGGGACGGGACGGGCGAGGAGATGGATAAGAGAAGAGAAGGTCAAACGGGTAAAATGAGACCTACCAGCATCCATTTCGACTTCGCCGTTTCGGTTCAGGTGCGCCGGGTCTTTTCGGACGTGGCATTATACGCCGACGAGTCCTACCTAGAGAGACAACGAATGGCCTAAGTGTGGGAACTTGCACGAGCACAATATCCCTCGTTCCAGCGGCGACTGTGGCGCATATTCGACATGCAGGACTCTCTGCGTGAGAGGCAGTTTTTTTTTTTTCTTTTCTTGGGAAGGATTGTTACACGGCTCGCTGACCAATGCAGGAGGAGAAGCGAAACTGAAGGATGGGATGAGATGGTACAGTTGCAGTCCCGAGGAGTCGGTTGCGAGAAGTATGGGTTGTATGTATGGTGTGAGGGCGATTTTATGGATGGGATTGGGATTGGGATTGGGAATGGGATTGTGATTGATATATAGCTCTGCGCCTTAAACCCTTCCTCTCACGCGTGAGGAGTTTACAACAAGAACTTGTTGGACCGACTATCTTTGGTCTAGCAATGCGAGAAGATAAGGTCGAGGACCAGGACCAGGACCAGGGGACGTGGACGGGGACGTGGACGTGGTAGTAGTAGTGGTAGTGGTTGTGATTGTGGTAGTGGTAAGCGCACATTCTGCAAGAAACCCCAACCACATGCGATGCCTGGAATTGGTCAAGCTCCTTTCTGCATTGGAACCGAGGGATGCCTAGGATGTCTGGGGGATGGTTACGCGGGCTACGAAGTCGTAGTAGTGGTCCACGGGTAGGATTAATTATGAGTGGTGGTGGTAGTGGTGGTAGTAGTGGTAATGGTCATAATGGTCGCAATGCCATTTGTAGTTGGTCTGCTCTTGGTCCCGATGACTAGGGACTCATGCGAGAAAGCGAGGGAAAAGAAGGAAGAAGAAAAGCAGGCTAGCGCATAGTTGCTACGCAGCTATGATACAGTTTACGCGATATCCAAGCCACACTGTGACTATAGTAGCGCCCTGTACTATGTATACACGTGCTACCCCGCTTTCCGCTTCGCGCAAGAGGGAGCCCTCACTGGCTGAAGTGCTTAGGTCGTATGCTGTTATATCCGATCAACACCCGTAGCTTGACTTGGTGCTGGTACAATGGTATTACTACGCTAATAGTAATTTGATCAGGTTTAGCGATTTCATCCATTACGTACACATAGCCCTGGTACAATATGTACTTCTTGTAGTACGATATAGTACAATGTATGGTACAGTACATATAGTACAGTACAGTATGCTCATTTATCATCTTTTTGAATCGTGGGGTTCCAGGGCTGCGATACCGCCAGACTGTTAAGGTTTCGGAAGCGGATGCGGCAGCTCTGCGGTAAGGAACGGTTCACAAGGGTTTTGTTAGTCATTTCGGTTCCTTCAGCTGGTAAGGATTTGGTACGTATGTGGGGCAGCTTGTGTCGCCAGTAGGTAACATCATGTGATACGCAAGTATATAGGTACCTGATAGGTAGATAGGTAGGTAACCTTGAACTGATTGAAGCGGCTTGTTGGATGTCTCAAACACCGACGATCTTAAAAGTTTACCTAACCCAAATGTTTAATGCGCGACGCGCGACTGTTAAACCTCAAAAAATTTGGAGCTATATCTTACTAGCTTCTATTTTCAATAACCACCTACTATCATTAACAGACAAGCAATATGACAAAACGTCCTTTCTCTTACAATTTGGTGCACTCCTGATTGTCAATTAAACACTAATCTTTCAATTCTGTTCCATCACGACAGCGCAACACAATCTTACCTACGAAATGGCTGAAGCAGGTAATAAGAGAAGCCATTCAGACTTCGTGGAAAATAACAGCGATGGTACGAAACATGAAACCTCTTTTTCGGGGGAATCAATCAACTAACAGCTAGCTTCAGATGGCTCCTCGGATGACGATATGGGACCCCAGTTGCCCTCTTCAGCATCGGCACCCAAGAAGAAACGACGAAGACTACCGCACGAAAAGTTATACATCGAAGCACTTCCAAAATCAGCGCGCTACTCTAGGTCCCTAATGCACAAAGAGCAACTATCGTTCGTGAATGTCACCCGATCCGATTTTCTAATCACCACTTCTGTCGATGGGGTAGTTAAATTTTGGAAAAAGGTTGCGCAAGGGATTGAATTCGTCAAGGAGTTCAAAGCCCATCAAGGAGATGTACAATCCGTCTCTGTTAGTCAGGATGGCCGAAGCTTTGCAACAGCTGGAACCGACAAGACTATCAAGATCTTTGATGTTGTCACCTTCGATCTCCTTGCGATGTTACCTCTCGACTATGCGCCTAAATGTGTTTGTTGGGTACATAAGCTTGGCGCATCTCTACCACTTCTGGCTGTTTCGGACGACGCAAAACCCTTGATTTACATCTATGATGGTAGAGGAGAAAATCAAACTCCCATACACACAATACAGAGCTTGCATAGGAGTCCTGTATCAATAATGGCTTTCAATGATGCCTACGACTGCGTGGTCTCTGCCGATGACAACGGTATGCTCGAATACTGGTCTCCGAGTACCAATTACGAGAAACCAGAAAATGTATTCCAGTACAAAAGCTCTACCAACCTTTTCGATTTCAAGAAGGCGAAGTCGGCCCCCGTTTCTCTGAACATGTCGCCTTCAGGTCACCAGTTTGTCACATTCTCCATGCCCGATCGAAAAATTCGAGTTTTCGAATTTGCGTCCGCCAAACTATATCGGACGTATGATGAGTCGTTGCAAGTCATTGAAGAGATGCAGCGAGCTGGAACAGCTATGCAAAAGTTAGATGATGTTGATTTCGGAAGAAGACTGGCGGCGGAGCGCGATATCGAATCCACTTCACTTCAGAATAAGGTCAATGTAATCTTTGACGAGTCAGGCCATTTCATTCTGTACGGCTCTATGTTTGGTGTCAAAGTCCTGAACACCTTTACCAATCAGGTCGTGAAGGTATACGGGAAAGATGAACACCTCCGCCCAGTCAACCTAGCTCTGTATCAAGGACAGCCCCAGAAAAAGGGCGTTACAACCGTGGCGATGGCGGCTTCAAGCAATCCTCTTCTACAAGAATCAGAGGCGAGAGACCCCATCCTCTTCGCGACAGCCGTTGGGAAAGTTCGGTTTTATATGTTTACAAATGACGAAGAAATATCTAGATCTGAGAGAGATGTTCACAACGAGAAACCGACGATGTTGAATCCTAAGAAGACGGTCGAAAAGAAGACTAGCGAGACTGGCACGGCAGCTGTCCTCCATACGACGTATGGAGACATCCACATCCGGCTCTTCCCGGATGCCGCGCCGAAGGCAGTCGAGAATTTCGTGACCCATTCAAAACGTGGCTATTACAACAACACCATATTCCATAGAGTAATACGCAAATTCATGATCCAGGGAGGCGACCCCTTGGGTGACGGGACAGGGGGCGAGAGTATTTGGGGAAAGGAGTTTGAGGATGAGTTTAGTACTCTCAGACACGACAAACCCTACACTG
Organism: Annulohypoxylon truncatum; assembly: GCF_022578515.1. Lineage (NCBI taxonomy): Eukaryota > Fungi > Ascomycota > Sordariomycetes > Xylariales > Hypoxylaceae > Annulohypoxylon > Annulohypoxylon truncatum. The sequence continues at coordinate 75,334 of NW_025953820.1, forward strand.
TCAGCATGGCGAATGCCGGTCCGAACACGAATGGAAGCCAGTTCTTCATTACCACGGAAAAGACCACATGGCTGGATAACAAGCACACGGTGTTCGGAAGAGCGGTACAGGGGTTAGACGTTATCCACAGGATAGAGAATGTACGGACCTATAAGGAGAAGCCGGAGGAAGATATTAAGATACTCAGTGTCGATATAGTATAAGTACTTCATCGCAGTTCGGTAATACATGCTGGTATCGAAGGCTTGACTTTGGTCCCGGAGTTATGAATCCGGAAGCTGAACCACGAACAACAAATGACGAATGCCTGGCGTATTAGGCATGTGTGTAGGCATACAGATAATTATTGTATGGAATAGGCCAGAGTCCGATTATTCGCATCGCTATCTTAATGCTCTCCGAAGCGCCCGAGATGCCAAGTATCGGCGAAAACGTTAGAAGGTAAAAGGGGGTGGGCTCTGCTACTGCTCGATGAAGGTATACATACATTTCTGTACCTGTACTTACATACTGCCGGGGCTGTGCTGGGCAAAAGTCATTCATTTAGTCCCACAATTCATGCTGAAGCGGATTTAACGGCCTCGGGGCTGTCAAGCTTTACAAGTTTTAGCGAACGTGGCAGCGTCATTGGTACAGATATGTACCTAGTAGGTAGATGCCGGACGTACCGGATAGTACATCCATATGTACCTAACACCACGCATATGTATGTGGATACGACGGTGCTTGAACTGATCCGAGAATTTGGGTAGCATCCATTGTACGTATCTGCCTAGGTAAATTCCAACCTTACACCAATCTCACTTACCTCCTTCCTAGTATTGGCTTCCACCTAGTAGGTCAAGTGCTCTGTTTTGCTTACCTATATCAAATATTCTGAGAAAAATTAAAAAAATAAAAAAAATTAAAAAAAATTGCAAAGCCTATTTGCGTCCATCGAATCGTCGTTCATTTCGCTGCCAAAAATGGCTCCTCGTCATCCGCTTCAGAGGATTGCCTCTCCGTCTAGACAAATTTCTATACTACTTCATTTAGGGGGAATCTTGTCCTTCATAGCCTCTTTCAGGTTTCTTTTCGGATGGGAAACTCCAATGTCGGCGGCATTTGGCGGGCACTTCCAGTTTCTTACGATCATCGGCCTGACCCTTGCGCTATGCACATACGTTGTCGGTTTCCTGGCTGATGTCACCCTGTCCTCGCGGCTATTTAAGCTCAAGAATGTACTCTCCGTATGTTCGACGCCGTTGGAGGTACTAATTAGCATCCTGTACTGGGGGCTCTGTGCAATCGACAAGAGTCTTGTTTTTCCACCCGAGTTTCAGCTCGACTTCCTTCCAGATTTCGGTTTCCACGCGGCGCCCGCCCTGTTTCTGACGATAGATCTGCTGCTCCTGAGCCCGCCGTGGACCATACGTGGCTATTCGGCGTTAGCTCTAAGCGAATGCTTAGCGTTCCTATATTGGTTTTGGGTCGAGTATTGCTTTTATCACAACGGCTGGTAAGATTCTTTGTTGTTTTATGTCTTTTAAAAGAGAGCTTTGTCGATCCCTGACCGCCTCAAAGGTATCCTTATCCCATCTTTGACATCCTGAGCACATGGCAGCGCGCAATTCTCTTTACGTTTTCTGCATCCCTAATGACCGGAAGCACGATACTGTTGAAGTGGACGTATGGGAGAATCAATGGAATCGAGAAATTTGAGAAAGAAGCAGTGGCCATTCCTTCGGGAATTCGAGCCAAAAATGAATAATCTATCTTCATACACAGTGGATTAATATCAATGTTCCGCTTGATATTCAAATTATGTACATAGATCGCAAGGTTTAATAATTACCTACATATCGGTCCCGGTATACCGGACCGGCCGAGGCTTGAAAGAGGATTAAGATAATGAATCAGACGTATTGGAATAGGTTTGACAAAGTTTCTTTGATTATGCACAATAAAGTTGGAACAAGGGATCGGCTTGACATAACTATCGTATGTTTATCAGTGACTCGATCCTATCAACTTGCATGTGTTTCTCTGTATTGCAGAAGGCGCGAGATGTCAAATCGAGTACCTTGCATTGGATCAAACTACATGTAGTTACTAGGGTATGTAAATCCTACCGAGTCATTGATTACGGTGTGACCCCGCCATCGGAGTGGGTACCCCTCGGAGTTTCGCTAAGGATTCATCAATCCATTGAATTTCACTATAATTGACCCACCCCCACTATGACTCTTGAATGGGCTAACATTTTTCTAGAATCGAAAAGGTAGATCCGTTTTTTTTTGCGATCCCTTTGCGACAGAAGACACTGGATCGCGTTGTCTTTAGTTGACCAATTGCCTGCCAACCGTTGGCCTTCTTCGAATTAACGATTTATACTAGACAGGAGATAAAAACCCCTTTGATAAGTCGCCCATCATGTCTGTAAGTGCGCCCGGATTTAACAACATGGGAGATGGATGAGCTTGAACCATTGACTAACTTTTCTTTTTTACTCCCTTCATTAGAGCTTCTACATCGAGAATAAGAATATGGGCAACAAACTCGACAGCGAGGATTGGAGAAGTAGGCATCGGTCCTTTGAATAAGAAAGACAATCGCGGGGCTAATCGGTCTCCCAGTTCGCGGTTACAATCCTCTAACCCCTCCCGACCTCCTTCAGCATGAGATCCCCCAGACGGCCAGATCAAAGAAAACGGTACTCTCAAGCCGCGAAGAGGTGGTAGCTGTAGTCAATGGCACCGATGATAAACAGAGACTCCTAGTTATCATTGGTCCTTGCTCCATTCACGATCCAAAGTCTGCCCTCGAATACTGCGATATGCTGTTAAAGGAAAAAGAGAAGCATCAAAACGAGTTGCTTATCGTTATGCGAGCTTACCTCGAAAAACCAAGGACGACGGTGGGTTGGAAAGGTCTAATAAACGACCCGGATATTGACAACAGCTTCAACATCAATAAGGGGTTGCGTATGTCGAGACAACTTTTTGTTGACCTCACCGACAAGGGGATGCCGATTGCTAGCGAGATGTTGGATACCATTTCGCCACAGTTCCTGGCAGATGTCCTCTCGGCCGGTGCGGTAGGTGCGAGGACGACTGAGAGTCAACTGCACCGAGAGTTGGCGAGCGGCCTCTCGTTCCCAGTAGGATTCAAGAATGGTACAGACGGTACATTGAGAGTCGCAATTGACGCAATTGGCGCCGTTAGACACCCTCATCACTTCCTCTCTGTCACCAAACCGGGAGTTGTAGCCATCGTTGGCACCGTCGGAAACGAGGACTGCTACGTAATCCTACGCGGTGGAAGTCGTGGTACCAATTTTGACTCGAAGAGCATCGCAGAGGCTAAGGCAGCCCTGGCGAAGTCTGGTCTGCGGCAGCGACTTATGGTGGATTGCAGTCACGGAAACTCGTTGAAGAACCACAAGAACCAACCCTTGGTTGCTGCTGATTTAGCAGAGCAGATTTCCAAGGGAGAGACCGGCATCATGGGTGTCATGATTGAGAGCAATATTAACGAAGGTCAGTCAATTTAACAGGCTTAAATACGTGGACTAGGTCGCTAATTACGTCCCCTACAGGCAGCCAGAAGGTGCCGCAAGAAGGGAAGGCCGGCCTGCAGTACGGTGTCAGTATTACCGATGCTTGCATCGGATGGCAAGATACAGTCGCGGTTCTCGATGGTCTTGCCAATGCCGTTAAGGAGCGAAGAAGGGTTACCGGTGTAAATGGGTTCCAGTGAATTTGGGGGTCACCATTCCTAAAAAACAAGGAGTAATTATGGTCATTTGTAACAAAAAGGGATATAAAATTTGAAGATATCCAAATAGTCTGCAAGGGAAAAGAGATGGAAAGGAAAAGGCTATTTCGGTGTTAGAATTATATAATTTTCAAAAGCGAGGAAAATGGACCTGACTCGGCAATAGCAAAACCACACCGAGATGGATTGTTTCCTTTTATCCACTGCCTTGTGTAGTACCTAGGTACCTAGTAAGTGCGTAAATTGCTTAGGTAAGTTGAACGGAACTTCTGTGAAACTACCCGTGATATCATGGGTGGATGCCCGTATGATTTCAAAGTTAAAGTTTATTAGTGGTCTATGTCACGTGAACAATGGGCCGGTTCAACGAAGCTAACCTCGGCCAATAGGACGCACCTATTTCCAATTGCTTCGAGGCCTGAGCACTTTTTCATATTCAACCTTGTGCTGCTTGTGTAAATTGGATCGACCTCTTCCAACCCCAACGATCAAAAGCCTCAATTGACTTGTCAACCTACCCGTCGCACCTCCCACGAACGGGTAGAACATCGCCCTCCATGTTGGCAAGGTCTTGCCTGCGCTCCACGCGCATTCTCAACGGTGCCAGAAATGGCGCGACCGCTTTCACCAAGGTATCCTCCAACCGCCACCATCCGCTACCCCGAGTTCCGTCTGGTGACTTTATATACGATGGCTATAACTATTATATGTAGTTGGAGAGATAGGGACTTGGCTAATCATTGGAATTCTCCAGCGATCTATCTCGTCGTCGAGCTCCGGAGCCTCTACCGAATCTCCGATGAAACTGAACGTAGCCGCGGCGGCTTCAACAGCTCTCGCAATCGGATCCGTAGCGTGGTACTATCATCTCTATGGTTCTACCGCCCATGCAATGACGCCTGCCGAAGAAGGGTGAGTTTGTTCATCTATACCATTAGGAGAGGTCATCTGCATCGTCTTTGATTGGGCGTCGAAAGGCAGATCGGAGTTGTCCGCTTTCCCACGTCCTAGGCCTATGAATTTAATACGTCAAATTTAGTTTACACCCGACAGCCTACCCGTGGGTTCATGAACAGTGGTTAAAGACTTTCGATCACCAAGCGTAAGTCCCGAGCCCGCCTGTTTCTAGTTTTCTTACTCCTAACAGGTTATCAGGCTCCGTCGAGGTTTCCAGGTATACCGTGAAGTCTGCGCGGCGTGTCACTCACTTAGCCGAGTTCCTTACCGAGCGCTCGTCGGAACCGTTTTGACGGTAGATGAAGCGAAAGCATTGGCCGAGGAAAATGAATATGACACCGAACCCAACGACGAGGGCGAGATCGAGAAGCGTCCCGGAAAGTTATCGGACTATATCCCCGCCCCGTATAAAAATGATGAGGCGGCCCGAGCTGCCAACAACGGTGCCCTTCCTCCCGATCTAAGCTTGATTATCAAGGGGCGCCACGGCGGATGCAACTACATCTTCAGCTTGTTGACCGGATATCCCGAGGAGCCTCCTGCAGGTGCTCAGGTGGGCGCTGGTCTAAATTTCAACCCTTACTTCCCGGGTACAGGTATCGCTATGGCCCGTGTTTTATACGATGGGCTAGTGGAGTACGAGGATGAGACCCCGGCGTCTACATCGCAGATGGCCAAGGATGTGGTAGAGTTTCTCAACTGGGCGGCGGAACCTGAGATGGACGACCGAAAGCGAATGGGATTGAAAGTGCTGACTGTCACTTCTGTCCTCTTCGCTCTAAGCGTGTGGGTTAAGCGATACAAGTGGGCGACTCTCAAGTCCAGGAAGATTGTCTACGACCCTCCTAAAGCATCTAATAATATCCGTACATAAAGGCGTATGTTGCTGTATGTACTACTAAGTTACCCTGCCGCACCGCTCCTTTGTCATGGCAAGAGGGAGAGAGGAAAAAAGACGTGAGGTCGCCAGGGGTCGGAGTAATCCTGAGTCGCGACTCTAGAGTGTATATCAAGTCCCTAAATTTTAGACATTCACAGAAGATTACTTGAAAGTACACGATGCGGCTTAATACCGGATATTTGAGAGGATGTTTTCTCCCCCCTAACCTTGGATCTCGTCCGATCTTCTCACTAACTACGTGGGTCTGGGAACACCTAGTATGTTTTTAACGGTGTTATAGGAGTCGAGAGTTGAAGTAGCCATGACCAAGCATGTACCTAGTATGTACATAGGTATACCTGCATACATGCATGTGTAGTGGGAGCTGAACAAATTTTTTTTCGAAGAGTAGGAAGCTGGAAGGCACGACAGGGTACCTACCTCATAGGATTGTGTCAGGGGCGACGCTTTGACCACCTTCATCCTGTCACCTATTACCTATTACCTACTAACCTCCAAGGCTGTAGGTACCTACTAGCGTACGTACAGCATCTTCAGTACCGCTATCGATCGACTCTACACCTAGGTTAAGGTTCATTTTTTAGCAACAACAATGAACACTGAACCTACGAGGTCGGTAAATCTCACTACCATGTGTGTCATAATACACAAAACCTTTACATTCCTTCCTCCACGCCAATTCAATTTTCACCTCTGAAGCCCGACAAAACTGTACAAGTACTCGCAACTAGTGCTTGAACCAGTTTACATACCCAACCAACCCTGCATCGCTGACATCGCTGACTTCGTTCTCATATGAATAAGGCTGCAGGCACGTCAAGTCACATTTACGGCAATCATGGATTGGATGTGGCAGGAGTATCAAGCTAATGTGGCTAAGATGCCTCACAATCAACTAGCTGATGACCACCTATTCGGCTTCGAGGCCGGTAATGATTTCCAACGATGGTATATCGCAGACCTGATCACGAACGGCTATGTACCCGAGGAAGACATGAAAACTCTCTTTCGCCACAGCTTGGCACGTGGTTTCGAACAGTTCAACCAGTTAGTCTCCAGTGCGAATGCAATGAGAGAGAAGGCATCCTACAACAATCCCCTTGACGGACGAGACACTCTCACTTTTATTTCCAAGATTCTCCAACCCATTAGCTCCTTGGGCGAGCATTCTAAAGACGAAGCGCAGACATCTCACCAGCATCGCAAAGTTTCCAGGCAGATGTCAAATAACTGTCATGACGAGCTAGATCCAGGCCAAGTCGTCATGAAGAGCGGAAACGACAAGCAGTCGCCATTTTGGTCTACCCCTCAGGCAAAGTCGTCTAAGAAACAGATGGCACAACCGGCAAATGACATAAAGCAACGAGAGAAGCAGAAGAGAAAGAAGGACAGAAAGTCGAAGAAGGAGAAAGTTAGAAAAGAAGCGAAGGCTCAGAAGGCGGGTGAGCATGAGGAGAATGACATTACCTCTCACGCCCTACCTATGCGTCCGGTTCTTGGTGAAGCAATTTACCATCAAGACAATAAAACACTCAAGGACCCCGGCATTCCTTTAAAACGTCACCACTCACAGACGGCCAGGCGTCTGTGAGTGGTCCTAGTGTCCTGCGCGAAATCTCCTCGCCATTCGTCTCTGCAATTACAGAAGCAAAGGGGTCATTGCAGCTCCAACAGTCCTCATCGACAAGTTTGAGCAATATTGGTACGGGTTTGGACATGACTGAATCGAGCTTAGGCGCGTCAGATAAGGGTGACAACTCAGAGGAAATTAGAGCAGCATCAGAAAATGAAGAAAAGATAGATCACCTGTCCCAAGCCCGGACCCAAGCCCAAATCCAACCCCTAAAACGCACAGCGAAGTCACGATACTTCGATAACGAAGACTCATGTCCACCCAAAGCAAAGGTTCCTCGTCCCCCTCGCGGAATAGTCCCATGCATTCCCTTTCCGCGCCTGGACGCCCCAAAGTTCGGTTTAATTCAAGAAGACCTCGCGAGTGATCCCTTCCGCCTTCTCATCGCTGTCACATTCCTCATTCGAGTCAAGGGAAAACACGCATTGCCGGTGTTCCACGAGCTCATGAGTATATATCCAACGCCAGAAGCCCTGGCAAAGGCGGATACGGACGACATTGTAGCGATGATCAAGCACCTCGGGCTAGCAACTGTTAGAGCTGCCGCAATCCAAAAGTATGCGCGCATCTGGATAGATAATCCACCTAAAGCCGGGGTCCGGTATGACGTGAAGAACTATCCCGCACCTGATAACAGGGACGATACCCAGATGGGCGAGGGCGACTTATTTAATTCTAGCAGCACAAGGCCCTCGGCTTGGGAGATCGGTCACATGACGCAGGGTAGATACGCTATCGACAGCTGGAGAATATTTTGCAGGGACGTCCTTCTTGAGCGAGCGGAGGATTGGAGAGGCAAAGGGCGAGAGGGTGAGTTTCAGCCCGAGTGGATGCGAGTGCTGCCGGAGGACAAGGAACTCCGGGCTTGCCTTAGATGGCTCTGGATGCAGGAGGGCTGGGAGTGGAATCCGAGAACCGGGGATCGAGAGATTCTACCGGAAGCTCTGCGGAAGGCAGTCGATGAGGGCAGGGTTGGATATGACGATGCAGGAGAACTAAAGATCGTCAAGGAGGGTTTATCTTTGTCCAACCATTCTTAGCCTAATGCACGGCCATACGTAAGTGATGGATACTGCACAAGATAGGCCAATACCATATGTAAAACCCTGGATTCTAACCCATTTAGATCATGCTGTAGATAAAAGTGCAGTGTATTACGCTGATTAATACGTCCCTGTAGCCGGCATGATTCTGTCTGCATAACGTAGAAAATCTACCGATCTAATCCTCCTTCTCCTCGATCGATCCCTTAGACGCCTCCTTTTTAACGATAGCTTCGAGGATCAGCGCCGTCTTGCGATCGTGAATCTCGTCGAGGGCAGCTGAAGCACTCATCCAGGCGGCAATCAGGTTTCCCTGGCGCGCAAACGAGGTCCTCCACCACTGCTTGGAACGTAGCTGGCTCTTCCGCAGGTGCTGATAGCCCTGCCAGGGGAAGTTGTAGGCCAGGTGCAGTTGCATCAGGCTCGGGTGCTCATCCAGGGAAGCTAAAGCCTGGCGTAGACACTGCTGGTAGTAGTGTATCGAGCCACCCACGAAGCCGACACATGACCCTAGGAGGAAGCCTAGGCCACCGCCTCCGGTGAGGATACCCGATGCTGCGGCGGTGGCTAAGCCAAGTAGTGCCTACGTCTAAGTTAGCAAAGCAAGAAATCTGAAGTGATTTACAACACAGGATCCTATAGGGGAAAAGGGGCTCCAGGGGAGACAGACCGCTGTTGAGGATGCTACAAACATGGAGCGGAACATGTAGAGACCGTGACCACTTCCAGTAGAAGACCATGTTAGTCTCTTCCAATAGATACCATCGAATATTTCCACCTTACCTGGGTCTACTCCAATTTCCAATAGTCCGCAATAGCTGACTAACATGGCTACCGACGTGGGTTGCCGTGCCGACTTCGTAGTCTACCTGAAGAAAAGTAAATTGCCATTCCAGTACCTGTTCCCCTAATCGGGTCTTAGGGATGTTTATACCATATCTGAGAAAGTGAACTATTTTCCTTTTTTCGTCTTTTTTTTCTTTTCTCACTTGTCTATTTCGAATTGTATTTATTGTACTTGTAGGGTCTTGAAAAATGCCACCACACCTGCATATGTAGTTATACGGTTTTATCTCTTACTAAGGCCCATTGCATAGACGCCGTAATACCTTAGGTAGGTAGGTACCTATCATACAGGCGCTATGACGCACTACAGACAGCACCAACTGTAACTGGTAACACAAAGTTACCCCTATTATGGATAGGCCAACGCCTTTAACGTAGTAGAAACCTAGTGTATTAATCAACTTCAACCCTACATCATTAGCTCTTCATTCAATAATTCCGATCCATGCCTCTGAATTTTACCGTGTCCGACGCTGTAGTATACTGCGAAATTATGCGACAGGATCACTAATAAATACCGCGGCCGAAAACGGCAGCCTCTCACGTTAGCTGTACTCAATTTTATAGAGGTTCTAGTATCGACAAAGACCGGGGTAATCTGCAACCTCCAACACAACAAAAGCACAGTCATTTCCAATGATACCTTAGGCGCCCTGAATACTGGACCATTTCAGCCTAACGTCAGATAGATTAGTAGGTCGATATGGGTCCTTAACCGGGGGTCGGGCATTACATATACATATACCACCCACATAAGTCATACAGACCACGAGACAGTCACGAGCTGTCTCTCTCGAACTGAAGACGAAAACGTCCGATGTACCTCAACGAGAGGGCCAGTTTGCCCCTCCAATAATCTATAATAGAAGCCCCGCCACCTTCAAGATCTATATACACCATAGCTAGTATACACCATATATACCATATACACCGTGTACGCCATACCCGCTTAGTACCTATTTAGTTTAGCAATAGCTACACTTGATCATTTTTGCCTCTCTTTTTCTTATTCCAGCGTCTTTTCTGACCCAGTCGGTTATCTGTACACCCGATGCGCCGTCCATAGGCGAGCGATGGGTTCTCTTGACGCTTCCAAGGATGGGTTGACCGTGCTGGTCACCGGCTTCGGGGTACGTTACCCACAACATGCCACCGCGCGGTATTCGGTATTCTCGTCCTTCTCGGATGTCTCAGCTAATTTTGCATAGCCTTTCAAGGTGCAGTATCCTGTAAATCCGGCTTGGGAGATCACCGCATCTTTGCCGGATTACCTGCCACCCGACCGGGTAAAGGATCCCGCCCGCCAAGCCGCTTCAAGCCTGCCTCCGGTCAGGATTTTGAAGGAGGGGCCGGTCCGCGTCAACTATGAAGTCGCCAGGGAGTTGGTGCCCACGCTTTGGGACGATCCTGCACAGAAAATCGATTATGTCATTCATATAGGAATGGCAGGCCCGCAACCGGTCTATTCTATCGAGAGGCGTGGGCACCGCGATGGATACGACAAGCCTGATGTCGACGGCCAGCTTCTCGGGGATGAACAGAGACGCAAGCGTGAGGGCGACAAATGGATATGGCAGTCAGTAAAGCCGACTTATATGACGCCCAGGACATGACGACCACTAACCCTACTTGCCATAGCGATGTTCCCCCCGAGCTTCTAACTGACTTAGATATCGAAGAGATATATGAGAGATGGATTGAGCGTAGTCCGGTAGGGGTTTTTTATTCTTACACTCTCGTCCAAGATAGCTGGGTACTAACAAATACTGCACAAAGGACAATATCAGGCTACAGCTTTCCGAGGATGCTGGGCATTATCTATGCGACTTCATTTACTTTTCAAGTTTGGCCCACCTGTACAAGCAGCAAAGGCCTAGGAAGGTAATATTCTTCCACGTTCCCTTGAATCCCGACGAGGAGTCCCTCGGGCGCGGAAAGGAGCTTGCCTTGCAATTGATTAGGTCCATATGTGAAGTTGGGCTCAAAAAGGAGCCCCTCGGTTAGAATAATGTTTCCGGTGAGAAAACCTTGGCCTATCATATAAGATGGCATATGTGTGTACCTAACAACAGATATATATATACCTATTTATAAGTCGATAAATGATTTGTTTTGGTCGTCGCTTCATGTAGATATCTTTCATCGATAAGAAATTGCCGGTCTCCATGTTCCGGTAGTGATGGTGGTATGAGAATCATTCGAGGTCGTTTCTTGAGAACACAACAAATTGGAAGTTATGCCGCTGTATAGATTAAGGCTCAAGCAAAGCTATCCACGCTTCCTTAAACATACAACTCTGTCCTTCGCTCTTCCTTAACTATATATCTTAATCCTTAGCCCACGTACTCTTCTTGCGGAGCTCAAGCTTGCTTATCTGATCTAGGAAACTATGTGGCAATTGTTGAGTTTTCCTGTCTTCGTATTGCAGGATAAAGTTTGAAGTCTCGATATATTGGTTGCGAAAATTTTCCCAGACGCGTTTCTCGATTGGACCTCGTGAATAACGCCTGGGAAGAAAAGCATCGCCGAACACTGCAGCGTCAACTGCCTGAGAAACGCCCGCAGCATCCATCGTGATGGGTTGGACTTGGTCGAAATTGAGCATCCATAGCATGGTCCTCCCGCGGAAAAAGTGCTCGATAACTCGAGATTTTGGGCCCGTATAGGTAGAAGGCTCCATCTCCTCGACCTCTAGATAACTCGGGGGTAAGGGCTCATTCGAACTACCCAAGACGAACTGCACACCCCAGCCATCAACGTTCGCGGCCCAATGCATGACAGCTAATGCTTGGCCAACTGAGGAGGCCATACGGTCCACATCCAACTTAATCTCTACCATCTGATTGAGGTGCAGCTCGAGGTTTCTGAGAGAGAATGGCGTTTCTCCGGTTTTCCCCTCCATGGAGCCAAGGTAGATTTTTACGAGACAGTCGTCGTTCTTAGGGTCAGCTAATGCTTTCAGCCTAAGTCTTGGGGCACAATATTCGTTGATGAGAGCAGCCCTTGTCGGTTCGTCCAAGGGCGGGATTCGCTCGCAGACAAGGATATCCGTCGGGATATCGCAGACACCTCGAGCGGCTTCAACCAGAGCCGGGTTCTTGTCGAAGAATTTCTCGTCGTTTGCCGGTACGAAGAAGTAACATTTTGGCACCAATACGTCAACGTCGTGACGTTTGATCTCTTCGTAGATGAGGGTTTGCATCACATAGTCGTTCCATTGACCGAATTTTGATTTCTTGGAAACCTTTATTGCAAGGGACCTTCCATTTCGTGTGAACACGGCGCTACATCCTCCCTCTCCGATCTTCTTGAACGTTTGGGTACCTGGGGTGATTTGTTCTTTGGTCCGCGACGAGGATGATGGCTTGGCGTTGTCGATTGAGAGGTCACGTACCCTTTTCACGATACTTTTAAGCTCTAGATCTCGGTCGTGGTCGATTTCCGTAGGGGTAGTGGGTGAAGTCATTTTGTAGCGTCTTAGATATCCAGTACTTTCGTTAAGATATGAAGTTATCAAAAAATAAAATGAACGATTGTGGTCACATAGAATGATAGGTAGATAGGAAACATGTTTAATGGATGTTGTAGAATTTACATCGACATGGCCTTTAGCGATACCTTACTCTAGTTTCTATGTAGCGTTCTTACCACTTCCTTTGGGTGTTCCTTCTTCTATTCAAAAAAAGATATACTTACTTGGTCAAGGAGAGCAGTTGCGAAGGTTATCCATTTTAGTATGTTCCTCTTGCACTTAATACTAGGTACGTCGCGACATCTCATACAATATTAAAATACTCGACTCGCAGGCGCGACCAGTTGTGGGTACGCAATGGTGAGTTTCAAGTTCTTTCCCCCATTTTCCCATTACAAGATGATCAATCATGTGGTTTCTATTGAGGTAGGTGCACTTAGTTATGAGTGTCCAAGATGTTCAAGACTAGGTACCTATGTATGTTCTATACATATGTGTGACTTTGCAACATGAGGATAGTATAAAAGTCATATATTATAAATCACATATTCTGAAATTCGAATAATGATGGTTAAATAAAACTCTAATTATGGATTCATTCGGAGTCAAGAGGATTATACAGATGATATGACATTGGTTATATGAGAATATATAAGAATGCAACTCTAAAAACACAGGTATAGAGATGGGAGTTTATATAATTCCCCTATTCAAACGTATACATACCTGGTATCCACCTATGTAGGTAGGTAGGTAATACTAGGCAAGCATCACGCTAGCGAAAAGCTGTACTACCGTACCGTACATCTTAGATAGATAAGTATACGGGTACCTGTTATTCGCCGACCAGTCGGCCTCTTACGCCGTCCGTCCGCCTTTCGCCGATTCCTCAAACAGTGCCACTCGGCGATACCAACCCCACGCCTTCGCTATATAACTCGAGATAAACCGATGCCTCCTTAACTAATGCTTTTGATCACGTCCATCAAATTTCCATCTCTATAACTTTATAGTCACTAATAACGACCCCCCACTCAAAAGTCACCATCTCGACCCCTCAAAAGGCCGCTCAAGATGTGCATGAAAGCAACTTGTGGCGCTTGCGGTACGCTGAGAACGCCGCCGGATATGTACTAATCTCAACCACGTCTGACATTTCGCTTTTCAGGTAAAACCACATGGTTTGGCTGCGGAAACCACATATCCTCCGTCCTGGACAACATCTCACCGCAAGATTGGTGCACCTGCGAACCCAAGGTCTCCGTTAATGGCAAGGAATACCCTCCGAAGGGCCAAGTCTAAAAATGAGATGATGACCTGATGTTGATAGAGGAATGGATCAAAGGTGGACGATGAATTGACAGCACCTGGGAACTCACAAATTGCCTCTCATCAGAATTAGCTGTATCGCTCAAGATTTAGTGAAAAACGCTGTCGGCCTAACAATTTTACTTCTATTCTCTATCCCGTTTCGACCATCTATTGAACCTATCGTAACCTATCAAGACCATCAATAACCAGGTTATCACATCGCCGTATCATATCCTGCCATCACTCGTAAGCTCTGTCTATATATGGGTATATACCACCACACGTTCCCGTCTAAATTTTCTGGCCCTTAGGCCACGCTGCCCTGTGGTACTGATTAGGCCATTTGACCTCCACCCCCAGCTCCTGCGCCGCGCGCAGAACAAACTCCGGCTCACGCAAGAGCTGGCGGCCGATAAACACAAGATCTGCCTGTGGCGCCTCGCCCTCCTGGACGATGCGCCGGGCCACCCCCGAGTTCGTGATCAGTCCGACGGCGCCGATGAGCAAATTGATGCCGTTCTTCTTCAGCTCGTCGCGGATCCGGCCTGCGAAGTTGATCTGCGTGTACGGGTGTATGACGAGCCTCTGCGCCGGGTTGTTGCCGGCGGAGCTGACGTCGAGCAGGTCGATGCCAGCAGCCGGGAGCAGCTTGGCCAGCTGGAAGCTCTGCTCCATCGTCCAACTGGGCTCGCCGGCCCACTCCATCCACTCGGTCGCGGAGATCCGCAGGAATAGGGCCATCGACTCGGGAATCGCGCCGCGGACCGCCTTGATGACCTCGAAGAGTAGGCGCGTGCGATTTTCAAAGCTGCCGCCGTACTGGTCTGTCCGCTTGTTGCTGGCCGGCGACAAGAACTCGGTGATCAGGTATCCGTGAGCGCCGTGGATCTCGATCACGTCGAACCCGGCCGCGACGGCTCTCCTGGCGGCATCCTCAAACGCCTGCACGAGGACCTTGATGTCCTCGGTCGTCATGGCCTTGGGCTCGGCATAGCCCTCGTGGAACTTGATGGCGCTAGGTGCCCACACGTTGTCTGGCCAGCCACCGCTCTCAGCGGCGACGGTGCGACTCCCATCCTCGAGAGTAAGCCACGAGGCGAGGGTGCTGGCCTTGCGGCCGGCATGGGCGAGTTGGATGCCGACCTTTTGGCCCTGCGAGTGCGCGAAGTCGACGATGCGCTTCAAACCTGAGATCTGACTGTCCTTCCAGATCCCGAGGTCCTCGGGCGAAATGCGACCGTTGGGAGTGACGGCGGTAGCTTCGACGATAGTCAGAGCGGTTCCGCGTAGGATAAACTGCGATAAGTGGGCGAAGTGCCAGTCGGTGACGTGTCCATCGTCGGCGCTGTACATGCACATGGGGGAGACGACGAAGCGGTTCTGCAGCTCGACGCCCCGGATCTTCAACGGCTTGAACAGGGTTGGGGCTGTGGCCTGATCCAGCGCAGTTCCGGCGGGCGGGCCCTGGACAGGTGTGTAGAAGGGGGCATTAGGGACGCCCTTGTTCACGATGGATGACATGATAAGATTGTGGGGGATCGACTAGGATCTTGAAGTTTATGTGTATGCTGTCAGATGGACGTGCTGTGTGGCGGAGCTTACCGAGATGAAAAGGGACTGTTATAATATTCGGTATCTTTTAAGCCGGAATAAGAGGCTTGTTACTTTTCTTACCTTATTTCTTATGAAAGATGTTACTCTACGAGAGAATATACACATCAAAATTGAGATTCTAACTGGGGGACTCATAAGCTTTTTTATATCGCAAGATGGAAGAAGTGTAAGGAAAAGTTGGAGGGTGATAAGTTCGATCTTCTGATGCTGAATAATGTTTTAACTTGGTGAAGTTGCCGGTTAGTCGCCGCTAGCCGACTATCCATAACGGAGCCGATGTGGTAGGTACTAGTAATCAGTAGTACACTATTAGACATTGTGGTGGCGCAATTTTCTACGAGTATAAGGTTGCGATTAGGTGCTCTAGGTCCCAACGGCCGGGACGGATATCTAGGTACATAGGTACCTAGTACGACGTAGATAGATCCATGATATGCCTTAAAACAGTTCATTCACCAATCGCGCTACTTGCCGAGTTTCCTCCTAGTCCGTCTTATGTAAGGTTCCAAGATCGTAAAAAGGTTCCCACTCCTACATGGATGACTCCACTCTCCACTCTCCACTCTCCACTCTCCACACTAACTTATTACACATGACCATAGCCATCAATCTTTTCTTTCCTTCGCACTGCATTGCATTGACAAAATTCCCGTTAACCTATCGTAGAAAATCCTCTAATTAGCTTGTTCCACCTAACGCCGACGGCATCTAGGGAGTACATATAAATTATGCGGCTCTAAGCATTACTCCGACCTACACCTACGTCAGCAACTTGGTCGTTTTTCTTACACTTATGAGCCATGTATGCGGCGACTCGTTACACGTTTGTAGAGAGGGCGTAAGAGACTATGAGAGTGGGGAGGCAGATCGATCCTGATTTGTCACAATTCCATACTCGCTCTACATATGGAAAGATATCTGACCGCTTAATCTAGTAATGCTCTCTATACTATGCGTAATATAGCAGTTGTCACAGCGCTATCGAGCACACAGGATCGCAATCTCTCACCAACGATGACAGGGCCAATTCCAGAACGCCTCAGGAACCGTCGTATCTTCTTCACCAAATCCTACGGCAGAGGAGCCGAAACGGGTATTGGGGTCGGTGGTCTAAGCCAAGCCAGGAACATTATCCCGGCTCTTTTCCCGCATCAGGGGCTGAACCTGAAGCAGCCATTCGGATCCGTCACAAACCTCCTTGGCTCCCCCTTCCGCTAGGGCTCGACATGGGACGAATACGCCCCGTTCCTGTTTCGTCCAATGATGCTGTAGGCTGCCAATGATGTAACCAGCTCTAACATCCTCGACCTCCTCAGCAGCAGCAGTAGCGTAGTAGCGTAGTAGCGTAGCAGCGTAGTAAGTAGATACGGCTTGTCCTCGTTCCCAGGTTTTAGCGATGTGTTCGTGCTCCACCCGCCCGATCAACACGCTAGGAGAGCTTTTCCAACTCCTCGGGGCTTTGCCAAGAGGTCGCTGGGTTGAATCACCTTCATTCATACTCCACCCACCTATCCGGTTGCTTAGCCTTAACTCCCATTCGTTTTAACAAGTGGAAGACTGGCTCTTTTCACTTCTTCTCTGTACTGACCCTAGTCGTTCGATTCGCAAAATAAACAAAATGCTGAGAGGCAGATTCGGTGACAGGAAAGCTTCGGGGAGCTCTCCAAAAACGTGAGTCGTCGAACACATGTAGAGCGAATGTCTTGCGCTGACTCGTCCGTGAAGTTCTCCTAGACTGGCCGGCCCAGCTGCCGTGAAACTACTGGTTGGGCCAGACAGCCAGGAGTTTCTGGTCCCGAGAGATATTCTAGCATCATGCTCGTATTTCCGGCGGCACCTCGACATGGCGCGCATCGAGTTTGATAAAGGCCAGCCTCACCTCGTTATGACCTTGGAGGACCAATGCCCGGATACGTTCGAACTGTTCGCGTACTGGTTGAACGGACGCAGGAACTTTGATAAATTTATCGATGCCGCCGAAGCCAACAATTCCTGCCAAGAACTTCATTGGGATCTAGTCAACCTACACCTGTTCGCCGCCCAGATCGAGATTTCCGCCTTGCAAGATTGTACTATGGACGCCATACAAGATGTATACCTTCGGTGCAACTGGGACATCAACCCGAAACTCATTAATTACGTTTACCAGGCGACCGACCCGCAGGAGAGCTGCCGACTACGAAAATGGATCGTCGCGATGACGGCCTGGACACTTGACGGCGTAGTGACGACCGAGATGGCCAACAACATCCAGCGCCTCTTCGACCAGTTTCCCGATTTCTGGACCGAGTACCACAGCCACATGCGCAAGATGGCTCAGACCGGGCTGGAGGGTCACTTCAAGAACCCCCAACTTAGACTGCCGTCCAATAACCTCCGCAACGAGGAGCGACAGTTCGGCTTCCGACAGTGTTCGTTCCATACCCATCGGTCGACCGTCGGGCAGGGCAGATGTCCACACGCCGCGTTTCTCTCGCCCCTCGCGTCATCACCGTACACGGAAGGCTACGCCGAGTCGGATTCGGAGCGCGGCGAATCGAGGTTTGGGTCACGGATGGTTTCTCCGTGTAGCGATACCATTCCCGAGTCCGACCTAGAGACCTTTTGAGACTTTCTCTTAGCGATATAGCCTGCCTCAACCTCACAGGTCAAGACTTATCCATATCATAATATATGAGAAGGTGGCTTGATAGTTGAGATGAGATGCGATGGTTGTTTGCCACTTGCTAGGCATGCCAGCTCCTAGGTGCTCAAGGAATGCCTACGAGTTTATCGAGAGATCTATCTCAACTGCCCGATGAAAAGGGCAAACCTCAGAGCCATACCCAACGAACTCGATATCACGGCGAGTACTTGGGAAGGGTATAGAAGGATTCTGGTTCTGGCTCCCCTCTAAGCATCATATACCCGACTTAGATACACGTATGCTTATATGGATGGATTCAAATATGCTTTTATCTCTTTATAATGTATAATTATAATAAATTTATCAAATTTAGCAGTTCCTTATTATACAACGACGGAGTTGCCTCTTGCTCCCTGCTGATTTCCAATACAAGCTGGGATGAGCCATGTTGGATGCACGCGATGATGCCTATGACGATGCCCACCAGTTATTTTTCTTCTCTCCTTGTATAATATAAGTACAATATGCTGGAACTAGAGTTCCAAGTACCTGTATAATTTAGGGATTGACGTAAATCATAGATTGTATAACTCATCCTATAGCACAGCACAGCACAGCACAGCACAGCACAGCATAGTACATCGTGTTGTAGGTAATCTCAATATTGTAATAGGTCATGTTGGTTCTCTAACAGTGTTATCAGAGGAATGTCCTCATCTGAAGCTAGAAGTGCAATATGTGATCTCGTCAAAAACTTTTTTTCTCAGTCCGAGCCAAGACGCCGGTTTCTAATCGTAACCATAGCCAATCATCTCACATTGCTCTGGATGGCCAAGATATATGCCAAAGTCGTAACCGTGATCCGAACAAGAAGGCGCTCTTGTTATCTCATCAATCATTCATCTTTCATAGTACTCGTTAAATAAAAAAGAAACAAAAAAAGAAAGTGTCTGTGTCATCGAGGAACCTTTGGCTGGGATGAGTCATCCAGCTACCAATAAAGTGGTCTCCAAACTGCCGCTCTCCGAGAAATTGTAAAGTTTATGGGATGGTGTGATTGGTTGTGTCATGCCTCCCTCTTTCATGTAAGAGGGCGGGTTAAAGCTTCAGCCTAATAGAGGGCAAAAGCTTCAATCGGAATGTGCCCTGAGTATGCATAATGCGGACAGCGTAATATCATTCAAATCGTAAGGAAATCATGACGTGTGGTATAGTTGTGTACAGAAAGGGAGAAGGAAAAAAAATAGAATCTCGTATGATGGTGTTGAAGTAGGTTTTAGGCGACGCGACCGCTGATACCCACTAGAGGGGGGACTGAGAGCGTCTACGATCACTGCCACGGTTTCGAAGTTCTCTTAACCGCTGATCAAGGTAAGCCAGACGAGACGCCAGAGAGGATCTTGGAGGCGATTGTGTTCCTGGACGTTCCTGGTTTGGTTGTTGTACCGTCGCAAAAGGTCGGCGTAAAGCTGTCATATTGAAGTTGATGGGCGCTGATAGTCTGTTAGGGAAGCTGTGACTGGAGCCTGCGCCGGAAAATGGGGAACCTAGGCGACGCGGTTGCGTAGCCAAGTTCTCGGGTGAGGCCGATATAACGAAGGGGTCCTCATCACGTGGGATAGAAAAGGCAGAAAACGATCTGCAATGGCCTTGGTGTTTTTGTTTGAATACACTGTCGTTCTGGTCACGTCTCTCCGAGCCTTGAGCCTGGGTCAAATCATCTGAACCCTCGGATCCCCTCCAAAAAGCAGTCGATATGCTTGGTCGCTTTCGCGGCATTTCCTCCAGACTCTTAACTGACCTACGTTTCTGGGTGCCCGAGCGTGACCTGGTGAGACGAACCGGTGATTTGAGAAGCTTCCGCGAACCTAGCGTATTTGACTGTCGAGGCAAGCTAATACCATCGGCAAGAGACGAAGATGAGCTAGGCCCATAGCTCTTAGCCAGGACTGGAGAGGGCAGATGCGGAATGTCGGCAGATGGCAGTTCTCGTTCGGGCGTTACCATTTCCCGCCTTATATCATCTGCGGTCTCCGGTAGTGGCTCGACTTCGGAACTTGTGAGTTGAGCTAGGGGAGCCTCGGGTCTCATGGTGTCCGATGTGCTCACCGCCAAAGAGAAGGCCATGTCATGGGCAGAAAATACCGATGAGGATGTAGCCGGTACAGATTTTCGGTTGAAACGACGATGGGCCGCCTTGTGGAAGGGCGTAGGACTTGGTGACTTGTATTTTCCTGGACTAGCAGTAGCCTTGATCCTACAAAGCTCACGCAGATGAGCTCGAGTGGCAGCACATGTATGAGGCCATTCCATATATGGCTTCGAGGACTCTGCGGTGGGTGTATTGCTGCCACTTTTCATATCTGCTGTTAAATGTGTCTTGGACCCCTTCCAGCTTCTCTTGGCTTCCCTGGCGACACGTAGGCACACTCCACTAGGAGGAATGCGGCTCCTGCCAAGGCGAATCGGGGTAACTCGTGGATCTTGTAGATAGAGCATATATGTTGACCATAAATGCGAGTCCATGGCCTTAGTCCACGGCGCTTTTCGCGACCTCTCGTGACGCGTCACGTCTGCATCAGGATAGGACTTTGACCCAGAAAACTCTGGGACCTTAAGCTCTGGGTTAACGAAGTCATCCTCAGAAGCACGTGACAATTGACTGAATAACGATGCGCTAGTCTGAGTAGAGAATGCCGTTGATGGCCTACTGGACTCGTATTCTGGACTTGACTCAATATCCGAGCAACTCCATTCCGAACCAACAGACCAGTCGGGATACTTGGCTTCGGAAGATGGTACAAACTCAACAGCAGGCGTTTTAGGAGGTGAAAATGTCCGTAGGTTTAGATGCTCAGGTATCTCCATGCTGTCCGAGTCGTCCACCTGTACCTCGATACTGGGAATTGGCACATCTGCGGCCGCAACCGATGCCAAAAAGTGCTGGGTTGGCGCGTTTAAGTGTTGAGATACGTGACGTCTCTTGAGTCTTAGCCTTGGTCGTGGAGGAGACGGTTGGCGTAACTCATCATTGGGAGCTGAAGGTTCGGGCGTTTTTGGGCCGGCTCCCATATCGCGACTGCTGGAATTGAACGGCAACATTGCGAAATTTGGATGGCGCGTCACTTCCAGTACAGGCTGAGGATTATCATTCCTTCTTAATCCGCCGCAATATGCCAATTTCAATCAAATAGGTACATTCATGACCGGCTTAGAAAATCCACCTTGACGTCAATCTCACTAGAGGCTTTTAGAACTGGTCAAATCATTGGCGCGCGCGATTGTTGATATCCAAAGACGATAGCTTGTCGCGCGATGCAGGATACGAAAACTGGAACAATTATCTCGTAGGATCGTGATTAGTATTTCGATTGATCGATTGGGGTGGCGCTTATTATTAAGTTTGACGATAACGAAATGGGGGAACTCGTGGGCAGCGTTCGTGGTATTCACGTTAAGGAAACGGGGCAAATCGCTGGGTAGTGTGGTGATCGCATGTGTATTGTCGTGTACGTAAATAAAACAGTGGCTACCACGAAGCGACTGGTAGCCACCCTCCAACCGAAGGTGAATAGGGGGAGGAAAAGAACGACAGTTTGGATGGTGAAGAAGGGGAAAAAATAGGAGGCAGGAGATAAAGATGGAATGTAGGGCGGCAGATGCGAAAGTTTAAGGGCCAGTTGTGAACGAGAAGGAGAGAGATGGATGGGTGGTAGAATCACGTTGCGCTGCAGGTGCAACGAGCAGGGGAAGCGAACAAGACGACTACCTGCTAGTACTAGGCATGTACTGCTATGTATGCACGTACATAGTCTCTCAACCCATGACATCCAAGTATCTCGATCGTTCCTAGCGAGACTGCGAGGAGCAACCGGGGGGTACTTACCCTGAATTAGCCCTGAGTTAGCCCTGAGTTAGCGGGAGCATGTGCCACTGGCGCGAACCCTTCTTGCTGATTATGGCAGTTCTGGCAGCACGAAATATAGCGCTAAGCTATTTACAGGTCCCAAGTTAAGGTTACCCCCACTAAGAGTAGTGGAAACTTCAAGCGGTCAGTTTGGGGTTCCTTGTTAAACGTATCTACTAGGTACATGACCTAGGGAAGGTAGGCATTATTGATGTACAAATAGGGAGATTACTGGGGTTGTATGTGCTGTATTCTGTGTACTATGTAAGTAACTTCTACACTACTGGAGCTTCTTCTGGAGTCTTCAATGTTCAAAGAGTTAACGAACAAGGAGGAAGAGATCCATTGGACGTATGCACACATGCACATACTACATAATACATACTGTAGAACACGTCGGGGATATTTTGACTTGGTTGCAAATCGGTGGAGTTGGGAGAGGATATGCCTTTTTGATGGTAAAAAGTGGTGCTGAATACGTTGCGTGCAGTGCGTGGTCGAATACTAACAGCTTAACACGATGCGCTTCTGCTTGCGACTGGACGGGACTGGACGGGGATGGACAAGACTGGGACAGCTGGGAGCAATTGGAAAGACTGCTCATGCACTCCGGACGCAGCTTTGGCCAGCAAAGGGACACGACAGGAGTGCATATGCAGTGATCGCCGAGTGGGAGAATACTGATGATAGGCAGAGGGCACGGGCTGAGCGAGACTTCCTGCACGCGAATCTGGACGGGTCTCCTGTTGGGTACCTGGATTGGGGTGGACACTGGACAGGGTGGATGGATTAGGAGGGGGATATAACGTGCGAATTGAAAGTCTTCTCACACCATACGCGTCTCGATAGGAGCGCGAAATCGAGTGGACGAGAATGCTTGATGCAATACGCGCTACTTCACATTCTCTGCTCCCTTATTCGCCTAATTTGTTTCTTTTATTCGTTGGATTCCTCTTACCTACCCAGTATACTTGCGAACAACTCATGCTGCTTGGGCTTTCGAGTTTAAAGACCCAAACACAATACAATACCTACCTGTATAATAGTGGGAAATTGCCGGTAATGTTTTATTTTTATTTCTATTGTTCTTAAGGGATATTTCCATGGATGAGGCAAGCTTAGTAGCACCTAGCACGCTCAGGTAGTAATTATTCGGTAAGTACTTACCCTCTTATTATGTATTATGTATAAGGTATAGGGAATTAGAACACGAAGACTTCAGGTATTACTTGACATACCTGACATACCTGGGTACCTAATAGACTCGAGACGGGAGGCACATTGAAGTAGGTACGATGTAGTCCATTGTAGGGCGGGTGAATCTAAGCGGGGTCTATTTGAGACAAACCAACCAGGACGTACATGTAGCAACATACATGTGCTTTGAGATATCCAATCGTATACTACCTCAGTATGGGCGTAGATTGGTAGCCTATGTTATTTTAAAAAGATTGGGACCAGTAGCTGAAATGTAGTGTTAGGAATGAGAGGAGGATCTGTGGTACGGGCGAGACCCAGCCTTCCAAAGTGAGACGATGTAAAATGTGACGGAATGTGATGTGACGTGACCGTTTGGTGAAATGAGTATTGCGGCTATGGTAAGAAGAGTGCAACAATTCCACTGGACTGCATGCTAGGCCTTGTTGTGTGTATATAATTGGTAGGCTTGGAAAATGGAGGGGCTAGAGTAGAGTGGTGAAGAGTCTGTAGATGCCTATCTAGTAAGTGAGTAGGTTGTATGTTAACAAAGGAAAGCGTAAGAAGAGCTGTGTCTAATTATATCGACATTTACTGTGGTATGTAGGAGGTAGGTATATAAACTTGTCGAGTTTGAAGGCTATGAAGACTTCCTATCCTAATAGGCATATATACTTTACCTAAGCAATATAATTCTAGTAGCTTAAGATATCCATGTATGTAAATCTATCAGTTGAATAATTCACGTCTTGATCCGTTTACTAGGTACTAAAGCGGGTAGCGAATCAGAACCAGTGTAATGAAACAAGGGATTTCAGAAACGCGAAACCTACGCGGTCTGGCGCGTATTACGTGTACATGCAAAGGCGCCAATCTCGTTAGGATTGTACCCCACGTAGGTATAAGACAATTTGACAACGCCGGTACTTCGATAAGTACCTTACCCACTATACTAAACTCTGAATACTAACGTAAATATCGAGGTGCTATATTTGATGTCTATTAATACCTACCTACATCAATGGTTTTTGGTGCCTGAGATACACATGTTCTAAGAACCTTACTTTAATTCTCAATGCATGATGCTCACTCATCTTCATATCTAACTAAGCACATAGGTAGATACCTATGTACGTGGTTGAGTATTACGCGATGTGTGTCCCGCACTGCATCACCGACAACAGTCAACCACCAATTGGAGATAGGTATATTCAAAGTACACGCCTCACGTCTATTTAACGAGCCTTGAGCGTTTCTCGGTCTTATTTGTATGATTGCGTGCATGTGCTGCTTGTGCTGAAATACTCGGCTATCAGATATCTTATATACTGTACGAAATACATACCACATGTGCTCGGTCCTACCTCCGAGATTAGAATAACCTAATCTTAGGTACCTGAAAAACTTCCATATACCTTCTAAGGAAAATCGGAAAGGAAGCTCATTAGCAAACCGGTGTTACACAGCACATACGCCACTCGGTTTCGTTGTCGTATGTCTATTTTCTCAATACCGCTACACCAGATCTCGTTACGTTACTGAGACCTCGTTATTTGGGGCAATTCCGAATGTCAGGCCATAGGATATGTATTCGTGTGTATAAATCGTAAGTATGACGATGAGAGATCGCTAACTCATCGCGTAGACAAACGTTTATCGAGGGGCTTTTAAACATGAGAACCAATAGACGACCTCGAAATGTTATTATTTCAATTTATGATAGCCCATTAGTAAGTAGAAACATTGTTAAAAATATCATACCTACTGGAAGTCTTTTAGCTCAAGTCGAATGCCGAGTCACGTGTATCGTACCCTCTTTCTTTATGGAGATACACTACGGTAGTGGACAAGTGGGCACGATTCTTTAAAGTTCTCAACCGTCCAATATCGGACAGTGGTCAAAAGTGGACCTCGGGTTAACATCTAATCGATCGAATCGGAAGATAACCTTTGGAAGGAGGAAATCTCATTGTGCCCACGGTACCCCGATACTCCACGTCTACGGCTACCTTACCTTAACCTTGCTTACCTGCCTAGTCAGCCTAGCCGAACCTTACCTCTACGAAACAACGTTCAACCTTCGATTCATAACTCGAAGTTGCATTTCTAAGGTTAACATGACTTCCTTAACCGACATCATTCAACTCGAGAACTTCGCATCTAAGATGCCACAATGGAGTCCCAACCTCCCCAGCCACCTCTACGCCTTAGTTGACATGGGAAGGTTTGTCACATCATTATCTTGCGTATCTTGAAATTGGCAAACCTGCCCAAATCCTAGTCTTTGATATTTTAGTCCCTTCTATTTTCCAGCGCCAGCTCTCCTCTCTGCTTCATAGTAACCTCGTATAGCAATGGGATACGGTTCTCCATCTCCGATTTGTCACCTCCGCAAACTCGCCTCCTGAAATGCGTATATCGCGAACGCGCTGCCATATCCCTGTTTGATGCACTTAACACGTTGTCCTCCGGTGGACCTTTAATATTTCCACAGGATGTCATTAACCAGGTCTCTAAGACAATGGCTCGGTTCAAATCCATTGCCGATGACTTTGGCGTACCAGCAGAACACATCTCCGTCTTCGCCACGGAAGCCATGCGGAAAGCTGAAAATGCAGCTTCAATGTTAGATGCTATCTTAGCAACTTCAGGATTAGGTGTTCATGTGCTCGCTCCAGAAGTTGAAACTTTGTTTGGAGCGATGGGTGCCAGGAGTGGATTCACCGCGGTAAATGGCTTGTTTCTGGATTTAGGAGGCGGCTCGGTTCAGATGACTTATTTGAACTCGTCGGCAGATGGCTACGAGATGGCAGCGGCGCAGACAGGGAAAAGCCTACCTTTCGGAGCAGCTAAGTTAAGCAGAATCCTCGAGGATGATGAGTCGGAGGTTCGGGCCACGGCGTTGAGCACTCTACAAGATGGCATGCGAGGTGCTTTTGCCAATCTCCGGCAGCAATTCCCATCGTTGAGAGATACTCAGATCGATCACGAGAATGGTGGTGTCGATATATACCTCTGCGGTGGAGGCTTCAGGGGTTATGGTAGCATACTGATGCACACTGATCCTATTCAACCTTACCCAATACATGCAATTGGCGCATATACGGTTCGGGGTTCAGTATTCAGTCGGACCACGCACATGCGTAAAGTCAACGACGAATATGATGGCAAGATCTTTGGCATGTCGAAACGACGTCGCCAGCAATTTCCAGCTATCGCCGCGGTTGTAGAAGCCTTGATCGGTGCCGTTCCTCGGATTCGCACTGTCACATTTTGTAGCGGTGGCAACCGGGAGGGTGCTTTATTCATGAAGCTTCCCGGGGCCATGAGGGAGGGAAATCCTTTATCAATTCTCCATCCAATTAGTAGCAAGGTGGAGCTTGAAACCGTACAATCGGTGTTGGATATTGTGCAATCATCTCTACCCGCAGACATTGATTTTTCTGGAATTCCGAACGTGTTTACTCTAGGACTTGGCCCTCTTTTCGCCAATAATATATGGACGCGTGTCGGGGAACCAAGCGATGCCAACGCAGCCTTTGAATTGCACCAAGCCATTCACCGGGACTCGAGTGCGCCTGGCCTTACCCATTTAGCCCGCGCAGTCCTAGGCCTGACTCTTTGTTTTAGGTGGGGAGCTGGCCTCGGTCCTTCCGACAAGCTGCTCCAAAGCAATTTGCAAAAACTTGTTGACCGGTCGAACCCCGAGGCTAATTTTTGGGCGGAATACCTCGGTGCAGTTGCCAACCTGTTCGTCAAACTCTGTCCAGCAAAACCGAATACGGCCGATAAAGCGAAGAATATCGTTAAGTAGGTAATTCACAATAATATACTATTTCCATGCTGACCGCAATGTAGATTCAGCTCGGTTATGGAAAATGGAAAGACGAAAGACAGGTTGCTGTTAACTGTCTCACTATCTTCAAGTATATACCAGGCCCTAGATCATCACGAGCTAGGAAGGTACTTCAAGGACATCAGGAAGCATCGAGGCATCGCAAACAAGACTAAGACGAAAGTCGAGCTCATTTTACATAGAATCGACTCCTAACTCTAGACATACTGAGACCATAACATCATACAAACACGACCGAAACGACGACGCCCGCATTTTTTACTAGGGAATGGAATACCCTTCCGCGATGCTGATACCGGCAGCGAGTGTCGTCAAACAAGCAATATGCCTTTCGTAGTGTTCCCTTCCCCTATCATAATAAGGCATAATGCAGGCTCAAAATGCGGATGGGTATCAGCCTGGTCGCTAAACTCCTTCGCTAAACCGTCGACCTTCATCAGATCATAGACTCATTGAAATTCTGCTTGAAACTCCGGAACCTAACCCAAGATCAAACAACACAACGAGAAACGAGAACGCTAAGAAATTCGTGCTAGGACAGCATTCCTATCGCCTAATTCGCTTAGATGCCCGAGTCCCAGACCGCGTGATGCCTCTTTGTGAACCAATTAGCAGGACACGGATGAGGCGGTCAAACGTAGAAGGATTCGGGTAGTTCTCAACACGGTCTTGGATGACTTGGTCTAAAACGAGAGGTTAGCCTACTGAGCTTTTTCATCTTTCAGGAAGTTTCGGTGCAACATACAGAAGTCATCTCTACACCTCTCCACTCTCTTAAAATCGGCATTCAATTGCCTTTTGACTTGGTTTCCGTCATCTGTCATCGGTTCCGGCTTCTTTTTACCGAAGCAGATCTCGCACATTACGATCAAATTGCTGAAGAGACTTGTCGTTACGCTCTGTATCCGTGACTGGTCTCCGCGGGGATCTGATGAAAGTGTCAGCTAGGTCTTGGTGCACTACGCAAGCATACGGTCCAATCCTTACCTTCCGATCGGTTGAGGACAAATATGTCCCGGTACATCAGAATGAATTGCATCATGCAGGCCCAGAGGGGTAATCGATCTTGCGGTTTTTCCAGGATCTTCCAGAACTGTGTCATGATATCTGATTCGAGTGCCTTCATTCTAAAGAGGATAATTCGCTTCAAGTCTTGACAGATATGGTTGGGAAGCTCTTCTGGGACAGCATTTTGGAATCTTTGGCAAAAGAATTTCTGTCGTCGCCAAATCATATACATGCACCTCATGTTATGGACTTGACGGACAAGTTGATGCTAATCGTCTGTCAGTAAGTATGCGGAGGGGTGGCGGCGGGAGAATGAGAAGACTAAGCGCAATACTGACATGGGGTAGAAAGTAGTGTTCTTCTTGAGCATAATTGCTGACTAGAACGTCCAGTGCTGATTGGAAATTGGCACTGTCGTCGTTGAGCATATGCCACGAGGCCCAGTTGATAAGCACCGCGTCTTCGGGAGCGTAATGCGGGTTCAAAACGTATTGGTGGGCTGTTTGCCACGGCTGGCTGCCATTGAGGTTGTTGCTCTCGTCGCGCGAGACAGAGATTACTAAGGGCGGCTGGGTTGTGGAACATGGATCAAGGAACACGTTCCATGTTTGTGGGTTGCCCCTCTGCGATGGGGCAGGGGTGTGTACCTTGGTCCCTGTCACGAGGGTTAGCTATCTGGAACTTCATCCGAACCTTTACCCGAGCGACGACGACAACGAGGGTGACGTACTCCACATAAACTGAAAGACGAGGTCGCTACTGCCGGAAGGGCGTCGGAAACACATGTGTTCGGCTAATTCGCTATCGTCGCCGTACTTGGCTGCATCAGTCGTGCATTTCGAGCAAGGGCTTTGCTGGTCGCACTTCTAGCTGATTAGGAAGGGAACGAAAAAGAGCAAGAAGAATGGAATAAAAGTAGAGAGGAAAAAGAGTGGGGAGGAACTACTCACTTGGACCTTGCGGGTTTTGCAACGGAAGCAGGCGCCAATTTTACGCATATGGGCGACCTTTTCTGGGTTATCTAGGGGGCGATGTCGTTTGCCACGGCTGAGATGGGAGTCGGCCGAACTGGAACTGTGGTACGCCGACGATGACGCTCCGTTGGAGGAAGCCGGGGAGTGTGGGCTGCTACTACCAAATCCCTGAACATCGGATCCACCCGAGCCGACTGTGTTGTCTATTTCCATCTGCCATGGATAAGACTCGACTCCGTTAGGTCTGATCTCGCGTGCTGGTAGGGTGAAACGATCATCGTGTTGCTTGATCTTCTCAACGGCTTCTTTGAAGTGGAAAGCGTTGTCTTCGGTGGACCTGGGGGAAGGCGCACCGTCTTCCTCCGAAGGACCGGAGGTTAGGCCCGGGATGGACGAGGCGTCAGACCGGCTCCGCGAGTCGGCATCGGCGGCTGGCGTTCCCTCGTTGTAGAAGCGTTTATAATCAAAGTACTGGTCGAATTCATCCGGTGGGGCATGTCCCTTGGGTTGTCTCCTCTTGGATAGCCCGCCAATAAAGTCAGGGATCTCCGAAGTGATCTGGGATAGGTTGCTGTTGCTCATGTTGGCGGTTGCGTGGCTCGTGTAAGTCGCCTGTATATGTAGGTACGTCTCTTTTGTCAGACCGTGCACGAGACAAATCAGCAAGCGCCAGCGGGTCGCCTCGGTACCTGAAGTGGGGGAAAACGACGATAAGTGATGATGAGAACCAAAGGGGCACGAGTGATGAACTGTCCATGAATCTGCTAAGACACCGTCTCATGTCGAGGCCTTGACGACCCCAAGTCCGCATCTGCGAGTACCTTTGAGAGTGCGCATTATGGCCGCTAACTCTCATTGGCTATCCTCCGGAACTGGGCCACCACAGGGTCACCGGATTGACCTATAGATACCCCGGTCCAGACCGAACTGGAAGTCTTACTGCTGCGGATGATTGTGTCGCACCCAAGGCACTGGGTCCTTAGATCATGTGACGAGAGAGCAGCCATGACGGAGTTTCCTATTGATTTAGCACCGATTTGGTTTTATTTTATTTGGGGGCCAGCCAATTATCACGAAGCTACGTAGTGTTGAGAATCGCAACTTGTTGTATAGAATTTGTGGTTTTGGTCAATAGTCCAGTCTTGGATGATTATAGGAATTTCTGCGTCCGAGTACACTTAAGAAAAGACCCAAGCAATGTACTATACTTTTTTTCCCGACAGTTACTAGCAAATACGGAAATTGCTGAGGATCCAATCAAGGGACCGTGCATGATTTGCTAGGTAACCAGGTCACTCTGCAGATTTCGCAAATATTGTTACTTTTTGAATACTCTTGTCATACCATCCGTACCAGACTACTAGGCGTATGTATTGGACGCCGGCCAACTTCATACATGGCTAGGTAGGGTACTTCATGTAGTAGCGGGTATTAAACGATTTTCTAGTTCCGCTCCCTCCTGGTTCATCCAGAGTTGCGAATCCCTGATCCATGATCCTTCCCGATCCTCTATCCAGACTCCAGACTCTCACCGAACTTGGGTAGATGGTTGCATGGTCATATCGCTTTCCTCGGAAAAGCCCCCCACGCAATCACATAATGAGAACCAGGTTTCTAATAAAAAGACAAGTCCTCTGCACTCTTCTGTTCCTCTCTTCTTTCCTTTCATCTTCGATTCCGGCCCCGGACCCTTCCCAGGTAAGCTTCCTCGAGCTCGGGGCCTGTGCAAAAGCGATTCCAAGTGGAGTCACAAAAAGTGAAAGCCTTTTCTCATATGAGAGTCGAGTGCCGTTCGTGAAGTCGACGTGAAAATGTCTGCAACCAGTCCCGCCGTGACTGAAGCTCTTCCCACGCATAGAGTGGCGTAGAGCAGCGCTGGGGGGGCAAGTGTCTAGATGGTAAACCGTCGAAAGATCATTCTCCTTCATGCACCTCCCGCAGCAGCCGGGGGACGAATATTGACATCCTAACACACTCAACTAACCCTAGCTTTCTCAACTGAGCTGCCAGCCAGTCTCTTACGAGGTAAGTAATATCATGTCCCAAACTCACCAAGGCCACAGAAGCTGACTATAAGCTCGATAGGCTCTTATTCCAGCTTCATATACTAATCCAGGTAGAATCTTAGCCATGTCAAACAGACATGAGGGTCAATAGAGCTCTGGAGGCGAGAGCCTCTAAATTACCTCAAATATCACGAAGAAACCGAAGAGATCTAAAACTAGGGCATGTCGGATTTCTCGACTAGGTAAGTTTCTACGAACCCTCAGTTTCAGTTGCAATCTCATCTCTGCTGTCAGACCAGTCTCGCTAACTATGTGTAGAGTTGCAACTTTGTCGAGCTTTATCAACGACTCGATTCTTCGGCGGCGCTGTGAGCTAGGCGTCGTAGCCTAAGTCTATATTCTGCAGTATCTGCTCGCCAAAAGAAGCATTCTCTCGGTATTTCCCAAAGAGGAATGGCAACCCATGGCGGACTTCTTGAAAGGAGTGGCTGGGAGCCCGAACCTTAGAGGGATACTTCTATAGCTCTCTTAGCTGCTTGGTAATTCACGACTTGGAAGCACTTGATTGATAGGGGCTCAACCGTGTAATACGGAAAAGCTTCCTGATGATGTATAGCAATTTGGATGCTGTGAGTTAACTTCCCTTGTTGGGTATTGAAATAAAGCGTACCTAGCTACCTGCCACAGTTTCTTATCCCACAGGAGAGAGTTGGCGGGGGCTGCAAGGACGGTGTTCCTTGGCCATCGATGCTACCTGTAGCATGCGAAACGCAATAAATATCGTGGCTGCATGCCATCAGAACAATCAAGGATCAGGTGGTTAGATCCACGATGTTTTGTTTTTATGGCAACTCAAAAGTTGGTGTCTCGTGTGAGTGCAGTGGATGCTATTTTACACAGGTTGGCCACACATGCATAAGGTATATTTCGTGAGCAGTAGCGTGAAATCCTAACTAACACTTGGACCACCAAGGTAGGCGTACATTTTCTGTCAAATGCATCTATGGATAGTAGCATTCGTGGTTTGACGATGGTAGAATGGTGGTGGAATAGAAACTAGTGAGCCTTTGGTTGTACTAGCTTTTGTGGCAGCTTTTGTGGCTAGTGATAAAATAGGGAGGTGGGTCTTGAGCCACATTCAACGGCTAATCTGTCAAAACGTGGCGTGTGCGAGAATCCACCGATACCCTAGACGATGGGCTGCTGGCTTTTTATGTACATACCTAGGTCCGACGCAAACACTGGATCGTCGTTGGAAATACTTTTCAGCTAGTAACTCGTCGGAATCATGCCAATTGTATGATTGTATTGATTGAATCGACTGTACCGGTTGTACCTGCATTTCTTATTATTTTTCTCGACTCCCCTTTATTTCCGTCGTTATAATATATACATGTCCTCTCCACGGGTCGTCCAGCAGATTTTTTCGCTAAAGAAAAGAAGAGGCCTGTTCCAAGGACTACATGGACGGCTAGTAATCCAGCGAAATTATCAGACCAATCACGTCATCCCAGCGGCGGACCACTGCAGTAACACGATTTTGACCCCTCCCCCTCCTTCCTCACCAACCACTGCTGCTGCTGCTGCTGCTGCTACAATCACCCGCTTGTCCTTAACCAAACCTAATTTTTGCCATCTGCAAGCGCATACGCAACCTTCCCCTAATTCAACCCTAACTCCCTTTAAAACAACATCTTCAACCCAATCCCTCAAAATTGCTTCTCAACGCACTGCCCAGTTGGCTCGACACTTTTCGAGCTCTACTTCGTCTGCTTCGTCTTCCGATCCAACGTCCAAAATGGCCTCACAGTATAGCGTCCGCAAGGTCGCTGCCCCCAACACCTTGGAGCATCGAGTCTACATCGAGAAGGATGGCGTTCCCGTATCGGCTTTCCACGATATTCCCCTCTTTGCTAACGCCGAGCAAACCGTCCTCAACATGATCGTCGAGATCCCTCGATGGACCAATGCCAAGCTTGAGGTAATTTGCTTCATCAATCTGGCTCTAACGGATACGCGTCACTCGTCACACTAACACTTCTGCCTCCCAAAAGATTTCCAAGGACGAACTTCTCAACCCTATCAAGCAAGACATCAAGAAGGGCAAGCTACGATATGTCCGCAACTGCTTTCCCCACAAGGGTTACCTATGGAACTACGGTGCCTTCCCTCAGGTATGACTTTCTTATTGCCGTCGTGCCGTATACCTATCTCATCTTTGTTCTCACCGTACTTACTGAGACTGTTCGTATCCCGTCTAGACCTGGGAAGACCCCAACTCGATTCACCCCGAGACCAAGGCCAAGGGAGACAACGACCCTCTTGATGTCTGCGAGATCGGTGAGCTGGTTGGCTACCCCGGCCAGGTCAAGCAGGTCAAGGTGCTTGGTGTCATGGCTCTGCTCGACGAGGAGGAGACCGATTGGAAGGTCATCGTCGTCGACGTGAACGACCCCCTGGCACCCAAACTCAACGACGTTGAGGATGTCGAGCGACACCTTCCCGGTCTTTTGCGGGCTACTAACGAATGGTTCCGTATCTACAAGATCCCCGATGGAAAGCCCGAGAACCAGTTCGCATTCACTGGTGAATGCAAGAACAAGTCGTGAGTATTGCCACAATCGGTATACTCGATCTGCCACTAATGGTGCACGCAGCTATGCTTTGGACGTCATTCGCGAATGCGGCGAGGCATGGGAGAGATTGATTACTGGCAAGACTCAGCCCGGCGGTATCTCTACGACCAACCTAAGCGTCAACCACTCGCCGAGCCGTGTCAGTTCCGAGCAGTTGCCTCCTCTGCCGCCCAACGAGGAGATCCCCCCTGAGAAGATCGACAGCTCGATTGACAAGTGGTTCTTCATCAGCGGTGCTGCCGCATAAGCTAGATATTACTGGGCCAGGTAGAGAAAAGTTAGGCGGATATATGAGCTTGAACGTTTTACAAGAGCTCTGTTTGATAGCTTATTCTGCATGACGCCCCATACGCGTTGGCTTAGGTCGAATACATGCTTTCATATGACAAATTTTTGCTTTCTCGTGGCTCGTGGCTCGTGATTCCCTTCAGTTTGCAAGCTCATGGATAATTTGAGAGCTTATTTTGCGCCAATAACCCAAGTAAAACGCCGGTCAATGCTTAATGCAATAAATGCTTTAGACACTTAGGTATCTGGCTGTAATGGATTGGCCATACGACTGGATTGCATGATTATTAACCATCTGTTAAATCCGCCTGTTTCTGCAAAGCTCGTGAATGTCTGTCGACCTCTTCAATGATGCCCTTTATACCTAACTGCTCGCCGTCTAGGTTCATTTCTTTCCCATCTTCTTCAACAGGTAGTCAGTACAAGATAAGTAGCGAGTGGGTGAAGGGTTTTTTTTCTTTTCTTTTTTTCTTCTTCTCATTTCTTCCCGGACTATACGTACTGAATTTAATAAGAAGGGTAGGTGGTGAAGTGGACGCTCGTGGCAGGAGGGTGGTATTTATTTGCATGCCACTCTGTCGCGCATTAGGAGGGAGAGAACTGAGGAATAATCGTGTAGCTCTTGAGCGCATAGAGAAGGGGTTGAACTTGGTGTTCACCTCGGTGATGAATCGCGTAATCATTGTGTCGATGTACTATAAACTTTCAAAATGGTTAACATAAATTGCTTAGCCTCGTATTCTTGGCCGGTGCTACTTACCTATACATTAAATCGACTTTGCCTTCTGATTTATGACACTGGATGCTCAATGCGAAAGAGCATTGGAATATTTTCTGGAGACTGTAATTGGAGGGGTGGCTAGTGTAGCTGGTGCAGGCACCTACCTATGTACCTATGTACATGTACGTACATCATACAGATCATACAGGTAGGACGAGGCGCTATTGTGGCTGTGTACAAGCTACACTAGCCACATATACGTTGAAAGCTTACCGGTTCTGTGGAACTGGCAACGTCACTGCTAATAATAAGTTCACCAACAATTTCCGTACCTGCAGCTGTCTCACAAATTTCATCATTCTCCTAATACGCGTAGCAGCATGTCGAGCCAAGAAGGCCCGGCCTAATACTTTGACGAAAATGTCGCCCGAAACCCTAGAGAAGCGATTTACCGATTTACAAGACCGGCTTACTGTCTTGCAAGATGCGACGAATCAGCTTAAGGAGCTGATCGACCGACTGGCCAACTTCGATTTCCAGCCCGGCTCAGTACCTGTTGGCGTGAGCGACGACGACAATGTTTGTTCAGAGCTTAGCTCCGAAATCAACCAAATACTACGAGAACAGGAGGAGGAGCTTGAGTTGTTGCAAGAAGAGATAATAGATATCCGACCGGGCAAGTCTGGTGGCGATCTACAACATGACAAAGACCGGCTGAAGGACGGCGCGGATCGTCTTGGACAGGAGCTACAGAAGTAAACAGATCTGAACATGCCTCTTTATCATAGCAATATCTAACCTCTTCGCAGTTGTCGAAGGGCCTTTAGGAGAGCCCAGATATCAGCGAAGCGTAACCTACAGCTTGCCCAGCGACAGGAACGAGAGCTTCTCTACGCCTCCTTCTCGACCACACGATCCGGCGCGTCCACTCCCGCCGTCGCAGAGGCTGCGGCATCCCTGCCGAGCCGACGAAAGCCGCAAAAGCGCTCCGAAATGAGCAAGGAAGAACAGATGATAAGCGCCAGTAACGATGTAACTGAGTCCATGAGGAGGGCGCACGACCTGATGGCTGCCGAATTATCCAAGAGCGATTTTGCCCATAACACGCTCAAGGAGTCGACTGCTTCTTTATCGCAATTGTCCGAGAACTACTCGAGTCTCGACACCATGCTATCGAACTCCCGGGCTCTCCTAGGCACCTTATTGAAGAGCCAGAAAACCGATACTTGGTATCTACAGTCGGCCTTCTATCTCCTCGTAGTTACCATCGGTTGGTTGATATTCAGACGCCTCCTCTGGGGCCCGACCTGGTGGCTGGTCTGGCTTCCTCTCAAGCTCATCTTCCGGAGCGTGGTCGGCGTCTCAAATACGGTTTCACGACGCGGCGGCTCACAAGGAGTGGGCTCCGGCTCAGATTCGGCTACGATACTGTCTATGTCACAAATAGCGCAAATGAATAATGACGGGGTTCCAACAGCACAAGTCGTCCAACCGTCACAGATTCCGCAAGAGGCATCGGAATCTATCATAGAAGAGGTTAACAAAGTCATCAATGAAACAGGTTCAACTGAAGAGCATCCTAAAGAAAATGAGACCGAAAAGGACGCGCAAGAAGACCAACAGGAAGAAACCGTGCTAAGGGAGCGCAAGGATGACGAGCCTCCCAACCCAAAGAAAAGGATGATGGAAGAGGACGCTAGTAACCGGCAGGGCGATGGTGGTGAAAGAGTCAGAGATGAGCTGTAAGATTAGAAAAAATAAGACCTATCCTTACCGTCCCTGCCGTTCTTTATTTGCGTTCCCTTAATGACGGGCATGGGTATAGCATCCCTATATTCTGTCTGTTTCGACAGATATTAGTCTGACTCCTTAAACTTCCCAGCGAGCAAGGTTTCGCTGGTTTCTCTCTTTCAAGTTCGGCAGCATAAAGCTTGTGTTAGCCGACCATTTCTTTGTCCTTGGGCGGGAAGGTCGCTCGAGCGGGCCTATTTTTTTATGATATGACTTGGGCAACACACAATGACAAAAATAAAAGGGGGGTAAGGGTTGGGCAGTGGACGAAGTCATTTAGAGCCACATAAGTCCTCAACTACTCAAATATCGAACAAGGATAGAGTATCATCAATTTTTTCTCATATCTACTCTGTTCTGCGCCCTTTCTTTACGGTTGAAGCACGAGAGCTTTTTCCGAGCTCTAACCCAACTCATACAAATAACAAGTCAACTCCCAAGTAATATCCATTAACGCCTTATTCCCAAATTGTACACACATAAAAAACAGAAGTCCGATGTTGGTTTGCCCTTGGCTGCTTGAAATCCCCTTCTCCAGTCCGTTTCCTATCAGTCGACGAAACGGGAAGAGGGAAGAAAGAAAAGGGGGGTATCATCACTTTCAACCTCCAGCCAGCCCCAACCCAAACCAAGTCTATGTCCATGAGTAGATGATGCTGAACCCTCCAGACATGATAAATAAAAACAAACCGATGCACGTGCTCAAACAAATCAAGAAGAGCGCAACAGCCCAGATACAAAAAGGGTAGCGCAAGAGAGCGGCGAAAGAAAGAAGCATCATCACAAACTTAAATACAAAAAGGTATGTTGGACCTTAATATTGCCATCCAATTCCCTTAAATCAATATACCGCCCACCCTCTCTTCTATCCTATTCTCCTTATTACTGATTCCTCAAGATCTATCCCCCGGGGCTATCGGTCGTGCCTAGGATCCCGTCGATATCGAAATCCGTGCCCTCTAACGTCGTCTCCCACTCGCCGCTGTCCATCTTCGACGACACGTCGTGCAGCGACGATAAGTGCATGGACGGCTCGTCGTGCCACGAGGTCTCGGCGCCCGCGTCGACGTTCGACTGCTGGTGGAACGCCTGCTCGAACTGCTGCTGACTGTGATGGTTGACGCTGTCGTCGATGACGGCGGAGCTTGAGCCGGCGTGTCCACCTAGCGCCCCGTGGTCGAGCGAGTACTGCACCCCGCCATCGTTATGATCCCCTAGTCCCAAGATCCCTAGGGCATCGTATTGGTGCGCGCCGCCTTGGTGTCCCATGAGCGAAGGGTCTATCTGGTGCTCGTTCACGCGCGAGAGCGCGCGCGGATGCGGCATGGCGACCTGGTGTTGGGCTGGGTGCTGCGGCGGTGGCGGGTACGCGGACCCCATAAACTCGCCGTATTGATCGACCGGTGATGGGTTGTGGTAAGATCCCGCGGGCGAGTTCGCCTTGTTCATGAATACATTCTCGACGAACGAATGCATCTGACCCTGCATCGGGCCGCCGCCATACGCCGCCATGGGATGGCCGTAACTCGGCCTGAACTCGCTCGTCTGCTGGTAGTACTGATTCTGGCCCAGCCCGGCCCCGTAGTCGGATGGCCGCGGCTTGCCCGGGTTCGAGTACTGGAATGAGGATTGGTGTGCTGGGTATTGGAGTCCCCTGTGGTGTGCTACCGGTGATTGGTGATACGTCGGGTACGCCGCTCGCATCCCTGGCGGCCGGTACTCCGCGTCTGGGTCGTACATGGGTCTCGCGGCCCTCGACGCGTTTCGCGACGGCGGCGCACTAATGTCCCACTCATACCCCTCCAGGTCGGAACCGTCGTCATCCGAGTCGCCAGTAGCGCCCCTGGTTGTAGTAACGACGTTTTTCTTGTTCTTCGCCTTAGCGGGCGCGAACTTGTAGTCAGGGAAGGCAAGCTTGTGGTTGGCGCGCTCGATCTTGGCCCAGCCGTCATACTGGTCACGCAATTCCTGCGACTCCATGTTCCAGCTCGTGCCGCAGACTTGAGAGATGACCTGGTGATTGTCGTGTTTCTTCCATTCCTTGGTGCGGTTCTGGTAGGCTTTTCGGTACAACATAAAAGCATTCATCGGTCGCTTTATTTTGCCTTCCTTCGAGTCTCGAACTTCGGCCTGCCGCACCTCCGGTAATCTGTTCACGTACTCCTCGATATTGGTGTCCTGCACCGTGCTAATATCCTTCACCAGCACACTCAGTGGCGCTTCTAGCACCACGGCCGGTTCGTCCCCTACTCCCTTTCCCCTTCTCTTCTTTTTCGCCTTGGCGCCTGCGCCTGATTTTACACTCGCCTCAGATTCTGGCTTTGGCGATCGTTTTACGACTCGCGATGGTCGCGGGCCAAGCACTGGTGTGCTGCCGTGCACACGGCTAATAGCTCTTCCACTTCGAGTCATTATGCCGTCTGATTGCATTGGTGTCGGCGGTGATGTCGCAGGAGTGCTATAGGCATTGTGAGGAGTCTTATATAGCGAAGGTGTTAGCTAAAAGTCAGGGCCTGTTAGAGAGAAAGGGGTCAGGATAAAGAAAACATGTTTATTGTTCGGTTCATTCAAATCGATCACTTTCTTTATCTTAAGAATAAACATACCATTGATGAACCTGTATCAGGTAATTGCGGATACGGGCTTGGCTCCATCTGGTAACTCTGTTGATGGTAACCGCTGCTATATGTAGAGGCCGGAGGGGCGCTTGAGTAGGGAGAGCCGTGGTCATACATTGGCATGACCATCTGCTGCTGCTGCTGCTGCGGTGCCGGACTAGAGTACCGCGAATGCGGATGTGAACTTATATGGCTGTCCACATCGACAGGTGCCGTTGATGCATTATGTTGGATGAGCTGCTGGAATTGGCTCTGGAGCACATCGTCGGCGGTGGCAGAGGGATGTGCATTGCTGTTAGACGGCGCTGGGGATGGCGGGTCGGTCTTCTCCATCTCATCAATTTTTCTTCCTGATCGAATGCCGTGCGATGGCCAAGAGCAGAAGTTCGAGATTCGCCCTTGAGATAAAGCGAAGCGTGGTAAGAGCGGTAGGAGTAGCACAGATTAGAAAGAAGCCGATGGCAGTAAAGATTGATGAGGAACGAGGATGATCTTAATAGGTACTAGAAGTAGTTTCCTTAAGGAGGTTCGTGTCCCTTTCCCTGATGAATGAGTAGAGTGGAGAAAGAGAAGAATATAATTCTTCACAACTAGGGCGCCGCTGCTTTTCCTCCGTCTTGATAGATAACGGTCCACCGTACTCTTTTACAAGCAACTCCTAGATGAACTGACCAACAAGCAATACCTCTCCAAGTCAGTATTCTCCACCAAGACCTTGAATATTCCCAATTCGGATAATACGATGGCAACTTGTCGGTTTTTGTTTTCGGATACGTGCTAGTAGTTAATAACTGTGATAAGGCGAATGATTGGTACGCGAAAAAGTCGGACACACAGTGCATCTGTATATCCGCGTCTCTATGTTGAGTGTGGAATCCGGTGCCTTGACACTATGCGGCCTGAAGGTCCGTCTCTAACTTGTCTATCCGAATGTGTCTTTGATAATTGGTCTCCGGCTTCCTGAATACTGGCCAATGCTCCTGGCCTGGGGCGCTTTACACGTAACGCAACCGCGACTGGATTGAAGTGATATCTGTGGGATCGAGAGCGAGACACCGACGGTAAGGGGGTAAAGGAAGATCTAAAACGAGAACCAGCAATCTGATGGTTCAGAGGTTCTAGAAAATTTTCGAAAAACTTCGAGCAACTGGTTAGGGACACCACTTTTTGAAGGGTTGACAAGGCACAAAAGTACTGGAATTTTTCATCTGAAGATGCTCTGCCTGTGAGTGGGTAAGTGAGTCTTCAATTTCAGCCGCCTACTTCATTTTCTGCCCTCAGCGTAACCGGCTTGCAAGCAGCCCTAGATCTTTCTCTAGCCGGGGAAGCGGTATGCTTGGCCAGACAGAATGTACTGGCTGGCTCAATGCCAGCGTAGCCCGCAGCCGCAAGCATGGATCTATCAGAAACCGGGTTTGTCTCTGCCCATGACGCTGCACGGGATGGGGGGCGTGCAGCAACATTTGGTCATGTGAGGAGAGGAAAGAAGAGAGAGGAAGCATTAAAGCATAGGGGCACGAACCTATCTCAAAAGATCTGCCTGATAGAATGTGAATTGCGTACTTTTTCTCTTATTCTAGCGATGTTTTGCGCAATGTAGACTCTTTACTCCTGCTGCGTATGCGGGCGCATATGTAATAGGGATGCGTTATGTGGGTGCTTCTTCACTTTGTCTAGTGATTAGACGTAGAGATCCGATAGAAGCAGCTGAGCCAGGATCTTGGGATAGATAGTTGTGTAAGGCACTATCCCGAGGGGTGAAATATGTGAGTGATTGATGAGCTCACGCCCCCTTTCTGAGTGGGTATGGGTCGTAGGCACAACGAAGTGCTGGCTGATACAGTCTTCCCTGTCCTACAGCCCGCACGAGCTTTCTTTCTCTTTCTTTGTTCCAACTTCCTCGTTAAAGGAACTTCAGCTACCCATGTGCCATAGAAGCAGCAAGAAGCAATGCTGAGCGCAGGGCTGAATTTTAGTACGATCGGCCTTTCAGGCTGCTTCCTATTTCCTGGGCAGATATGTCGATGGAGTGAGCGTTGTATTATTAGGTTATTATTTGTTGCCGGTGAACTGTGTGCAGGCATCCATCACTGTTCCTAACAAATTGTATAGTATGGATAAAAAATGCCTAGGTATATGGGAGAAAGGGAATAGGTAGAGTGCGAGCGGCCACAGCCGGATGTGTTCTTTGTCGATCCAACGAGAGCAATGAAATAGAATAGTACCACCAGTAGTAGCAGCAACATAAAGAAATTCCCAAAAATTTCCTTTCAGAAAGAACTGTTCTTGGGGCTATAGTTATTTGTATGGTGGCTTTCTTTCCAGAATTCAACCATTTCGCTTTCGCTCTAGGACGCAGAATGTGGCCGCTGGGTTGCACATTACCGCTTTCGGAAAGTAAAGGAGGAGAACGCGGAGTACTGGACAAGGCGTGCCGGCCTAGAAACTGCTCTAGATCACTTACGGAACTATATCTAGCCGTGTTCGGGGGGCGAAAGAGAGAGAGGGTTCAGAGATGGTAATTCTCTACTAGGTGCCGAGCATTCCGACCTACCTCTAGGTAGAGGCCGAGAATATGCTGTTGATGCTGTCGTTTCCATGCTTCTTAAGTGGGAATGCTAGCATATGCCTTGCCTTCATTACCACATACTCTTTCGCTTGCTAGAGCAGATGGGCAGTGGACTTCCATTCAACTATTGCCCGCTAAGGCAAGACATATGTAAAATAAAAATAAAAATCGCATGTTGTACCCACATTATGTCGATAACTGCACATCTTAGCAGATTGCATGCGAGATTGCATTAAGATATGCCACAGAAGGGATCGGTGAGTTGGGTAGACTTGGTCCCCGGCCGATCTAACCTTGGCCACATCTCCTATCCCATCTGGGGTGGTAACTCTTCTTCAAACTACCCACTAGGAGCTTCCCCTCGAAGCCGGTATTATGCGGCTATCTAAAGGCCCGTCGTCTTGGGAAGTTGCCTGTAACTGCTGTTGGTCGGTGGGAAACACTGGAATGCTAGTTCCTGAGTAGGCCCGGAAACAAGTTGCCCACACCTAAGTTCTTCAGTGGCGTTGCCAGGTCACATGCCTCTGGCATTCCTTTGAGACTTTGCTGAAGATATTTCCAATTGCAGACACCTGGCCGCGTTCCTTTCTTTCCATTTTCGCCCCGCCCCATTTTAGGACTAGACTGAGGCTTAAGTCCGGTTTATCGTGATGGTTATGATGATGTGCTGCTAGTCCCCGGACCGATTCGAAGGGGAGCGGTACATGTGCCGGAGGAGCAATCCCCAGATTCCCCTTCTTGTTGCGTCTTTCATAGCTCTAGACTGACACCTTGCCTGGGGGTAGACTAATCTCAGCAATAGCTCAATCCCTGGGAACAACGATGCAATGACTATTGATCAGCCCAGTCCACCTGCAATATAAGTGTCAACTACACTGCTCGCTTTCTGCTCGTGCTGTTCCTCTGGTGGTGAGTAGGGATGACTAGCTGGTCGTCCCTGGGCATCTGTTTGCAGCCGCATCCCTGCACCAACGGCGGATAGTTGCAGTAGCTTCGTTGACTGTTTGAACATCAATCCTGCAAATGCCGAAAAGGGGAAAGTCCAGCTAGTGAAAATTGACGTACGTCGGTATGTGCAGTAGGTAAAATCAGATTTTAGAAACTAATATACTAAAACCGTGAACACAGTTTAGAATTCCAAGAAGTAAAATCCCACCCTCTTCGTACTTGGGATGTGTTAGTGAGTGGTAGGTGGGAAGGAGTACTGATGCGGAGTATTTCATCTGCGCCAATGCATATATACCAGATGTCTTCTTGAAAGACTGGCTTGTGTCCTCGTCTTTTCTTTCGTCCCTTTAGCCTCGAGGGTCGCCTTTGAAATCATCACGCTGGAACCTCCTCCTGGGTCTTTTTAATCTCCCTTGCTATGTGCTGTCTTGCTTACCCCCAACCCGGAAATGTGTAGAGCTGTAACAATGAAATAGCTGAGAATAACTCCGGCGTTGTATTTTCGCGTCCTTAGTCTTCGAGAGGCTCGGCCTAGCATTAGAAGTAGTATGGTATTCAAGCAATTATGACAGCTTTATACCATGATGCTCGTTCGCCTGTTCACTTCATGATAGTATGTAGCAGCATGAGCAACGCAAGAATGCGCCGTTTAATCTGCTTGTATGTTGTTCAGGACGTCCGTCCCCACACACACCAATCTGCATCCGTGCTGTCTCAGCGCTCTGGCCAACAGTTCGTGCGAATAGTCGGGACTTGTGGGACAGCTCAACT
This sequence comes from Annulohypoxylon truncatum, assembly GCF_022578515.1. Classification (NCBI taxonomy): domain Eukaryota; kingdom Fungi; phylum Ascomycota; class Sordariomycetes; order Xylariales; family Hypoxylaceae; genus Annulohypoxylon; species Annulohypoxylon truncatum. The sequence continues at coordinate 118,783 of NW_025953820.1, forward strand.
TTTTCGGCACCGTCGCTTGTCCAATAGTAGCTGCTCCGGGTCCGGGGCTGACTAGGCTGGGTATAAACAGCTTGAATGGATCCCAGACTAGCTAGCTTATTTGCCTATCCCTAGCTTTGGAACAGGTAGACCCTGTTCAGGAATATGTCTACATCCACCGCAGCTGCGAACTCCTGCGCGTCTCTGTATGCCGTCTGCCGCCTGCCGACGAGAAAACGTGGAGTCGGTGTGCCTAGGTTAACTTTTGACCGGGACATTGCAATGCGATGAGCCCATATTGCTATATTATTATTGGCGAATCGAATAAATCAAAGTTATTTGGGCGTGTAGAGGAAGAACTGAATAAGAACTGTATGGCGTTTAACTTAAAATATCAGAGTAATCCGTTAATCGAACCTTCCGTATTGTTAAGATGCGGAAAAGCAAGCAGACTCGGAAGGTGCCTTACGTAAGAGTGAATTAAGAGAGGTTGGGCGGGGCCACAAGTGCAAGGCATCGCAACCTCCTTAAGCACCACACGTTCGAAAGGTTATTTTTATTTGATAGGTAGTTCATGCCTACCTAGTGTCTACGAGTGAATAGGTAGATACCTGATACCCAACTCAGTTCAAATATGCTGGTTGATTTATAGTCCCCGCTCATTCTCAACAGGCGCAGCACAACAGTATTCATTGGCCCGATTATATGTTTCGTCATCTGCACATACGCAAGTATGTATTATATATCTCTCCCTTAATTTACATATCGAAGTCCACCTGTCTTGTACGCCGGAAGATGCATCATGCAACTGTCTAATGCCATTGGTAGAATCCTGGCCCCTTGTACCTCCATGACTTCAAAAGCCCAATGTACGTCCCATCCACGAGTAAGTCTGATTTGCCCGTCCCATTTAGGGGGAAAGAAAACACATGCCACTGGAGTACTAAAATATGCCCGTCTTGCAACGGCATATCGAAAACTACCTAGTAATTATTGATTAATGATGTGCTCGGAACTTGTGGCCTTGTCGCACTGGCGACGATTATGGCCGTGATGCTAGAGTTGGGTAAAAGGCATGACTTGCCCCCTAGGTTACGTATCGGTCTCGATCACTTCACGGTTTTAAAACCTCTGCTCGACTGTTCAATTGAGTGAGCCACTATGATTGAAATATCTCTGATCATCCGCCCCCGCTGATACCGCTGGAATTATGTGATGTTGATCGCGCGGGATCAGCAGGTTTGACTGGTGGCGTCAGAATTTGCTGCGCAGGTGAAGGTGATAGTGCCGTCACTGGTGGTAGAATTGCAGGTGCCGGCGTTGAAGATGGACCACCACCAGAGCGTTGGTTCGGCGGCGGCGAGCGCTTCAGGGGCGAGAGGCCGTTTTGGGTGGGTGGGAGACTGGGTGTTATGTCAAGCCTTACTCCTTGTTTATTGAGTTGCGGAGTGGTAAGTGCCGCATGCTGAGTACTGGCATCACTGCTAGGCGGCCGTGCTGCGGCAGAAAATGACACTGTCGGTGGGGAAAGAACTGGCAAGCTATGGCTGGCGGCATCAAAGGGCTGCTTCAAGGGTGAATCGGACCTAGCAGCGACTGGAGGTACGTAAGCATCTGCATGGGGCGGGAGGCTACTTGACGGTGTCGGTTGTGCAGAGCCATTGACCTTCGGTGATACGTGGAACACACCCTTCTGTGGCACTTTGATGTCCCCTGAACGGCTTTTTGGTATCGGGGAGGATGATGGGTTGAACATAGTTGAATAGGCCCTAGCTTTATTGGGCGACTGCTCGGGGGGTGATAGATTCGGGTGCGGCGAAGAGAATGGATTAGCCCCGTCGCCATTGGTAAATGGCGAAGATGGTAGAGGGGCGCTTGGTTGGCCGGCTTGTTTTATGGGGATTACTGGCTGAGTAGTTGATTCAGGTTGGGAGTCATTGGCAGGGCGTGACAGTTGTGTGCTGTTATTAGGTAGTTCAACCACAATCCCAGAACGTCGAGCAAGTTGAGCTTGTTCAGGAGCAGGCGAGTCGTCCGACTTCACAGGAGATGATGAAGCATTGGTCTGATTGACCTTGAGTTTAATGACCGGTGACTTTGGTGTTGTCGCACGTAGCAAACTCTTTTGGCGGCAGCTCTTGCATATAAAATGGAAATCATCGCGATCTGCTTCTTCCTCGCTGATACCTACACATTTGCTGTGTTGCCAGATGTTGCATGTCTCGCAAGCGATACTGTGTGTGCCATCATCGACCTGGCCGTAGACGCCGCAGATACAATCGAAGATCCAATCATCCTCTTCCTCAAGCTCTTGCAGGGCTTGCTTGTTCTTCTCGATTTCCGCTTTTAGCCGCCTTTCGGACAATCGACCAGTCCCTGTGCTGAGATTCTTGCTATCCTCGGATAACTGAGCTAGTTCGTCTTCGTGCTGCCGCCGACGAATGTCTCGCTCCTTAAGTCGCTGTGCTCGAGACATCATACGGTTGTCGCGCTCTTTCTCCATCTTCATTCGTTTATGTTCCTCCTTATGAGCCGCGGCCTCTTCGGCGCGGCGTTTCTGCTCGTCTTCCTTCGCTAACTGATCTAGTCGTTGTTGCTCGGCCTTGTTAGCAAGACGGCTAGATCGTTTGGCGTGTGCCATCTTTTCTAGGTTGAGAAGTTCTTTCTCTCTCTGCAGGGCTTTCCTTTTTCGGGATTCCTCCTGCTTTTCTAGAATGGGTAGCAGATGGTTCTCAATAGTACTCCTTAAGATCTTCTCATTCTCATCTCGAGTCTTCCGAATGGTGCCAAGGAATTCTTGCACCTCGGCAAGGTTTGTCGCAATACACTCCCACTTTACATTGCCGAGACCATCGTCCTCTGGTTCGGCAGGTTGGTCGGCGTCTGAGGCAGAGCCGTCATCAGCGTCCGAGCCGTTCTGCGCAGCAGATCTTGAAACGCGACGCCTTTTGGCGGCCCTGGCTGCAGCTTTGGCCTTCTTGGTATTCTTCTTTGGTTTCCATGGCGCGGGAGTGGGCGGAGCTTCTGTCATACGGTATATCCGGTTATCATCTAGAATATAGTAAGTGCGATCATCGCTGTCCCAGCCAGAGGGCTCTATTCTCTGTGGTTTTGTCAGTTTGTCTCACCACTAAGCGCGATAGGAATTGTTCGCACCCATTCAGTTTGGTCACTGGGTTTCTGCTCATCCATTTTCTCTCGGATGCGTTCAGGATGCAACATAACCCATTGGGTTAGCTGTTGTAGTACTTTGAGCTATACCGGGAATGTTTAGTATGCTAATCCTTGGTATAATACCTCGTTGACATCGCTAACGAACCTTTGTGAAGACGTCAAAGTCATCGAACTTGGCAGGCGTCTCGGCGGTGCCGAATGGGTTTCGATCGGGTGCCTTCGCAACATATTGACGGCGTGTGTACTCGTCGAAGAGATCCGCGCTACAGAGAAGTTAACAACATGATCGTTAGAAGTAGCGTTCTTGGATAGGTCATACGTCAAACCACGATGCGACGATACGAATTTGAGAAGGGCAAGACCGATATTGACCAGAACGGCCGAGCGAGGCTTTAGGCACTCGGTTTCCAGATCCTAACGTGATACGGTGTTAGTGCTGCGGACATGTTATCCAAGACCTTAGGATGACAGATATGGACTAATGTACGGTTGGCCTCGGGAAAGGAGCACGTACGTCTATATCGATACTATCGTCGATCTTGACTACCTTGCCGAATAAGTAGATCCACTGGAACAGATTGGCAAATTGCCAGGTGTTCCTGATGCGCTGAAGTAAGGATAACTCTTTAGGGGCCTCCTGTTTAGGAGTCTCGTGCGTGTCGGCATCGGGTTCGACGTCGCGCAAGGCGCGCTTTCTTGACGAGACCATAGTGACAACCGTGCTATTGTTTGCGAGCGGGCGATCGTGTAGATGGGAAATGCGAAAGAAATATAAAAGAATTCGATGATGCCGATGATTAGTTGAAACTAGGTCGAAATGATCGAAACAATTGGAATGGTTGGTGGTCGGTAAGCGACAAAGAGATAAGATTAGGTTTGTTGAAGGTTGAAGGTTGAAGGTTAAGGTGAATTAATCGTAGACTCAAGCTTGATGAGATATTTCATGGCGATCGGGTTAGGTTGAAGGGAACCGGAATTTGATTATGGCCAATACCCAAAATGAGTGTTGGGAAGATATCGAATAGACAAGTCTGCTAGCTGTTGTCGACGAGTGAAAAATGCGCACTGTTTGTTAAACATTCGGCAGTTTATCAAGCGACGTGAGTGCGTGAGGTCGAGTGCAGTTGTCTAAGTACTATGGAGTATTGATTTTTGGAGGATAAATCTCTAGGCGCGATTTGGGCCTTTGGCGCTGACGTTTGGACTTTTTTACGCGACGCAACTTCTCCGTCAAATGGCATGTGGATTCCACTTTACTAAATTCTAACGCGCTTACGCGCCGCAGCCCATTTGAAAAGAGGGGACTTGGTAGATACATATGTAGGTACCAAGGTACCTAGTACATACCTAGCTAGTATGTAGTATTGATGACAGCCCCTGCACTGATATTAGTGAGAGACACGTGATATCTACATATCATGAGAATGATACTAGGTACTTGTTGCGTACCTGGGACGTCTCTATATTGCATCATTCATTTAATACTTAGGTAGGTATTGGATGGAATAGATATGCACATAGGCATACTATGTATTTTATATCTGTAAGTCACATTCGTAAACCGAAGAGAGAAGCCTATCAATGAAAACGATTATCAGTTGCTCGACCCATTTCATACGCAAGAAACGTATAAAGACATCTATTTTGAAAATTATATGTAACCAACCTTGAAGTGATATAAATTTCGGAATTCACCATGGAAGAAGGGTCCTGTGTTGTCTTATCCGGCTTCTGCTGTGGCTTCCCCTTTCATGACCTCAGTGTCGTATTTCGGTGTCGTACTTGGTGTTAGATGTGCATGTGTGAGGAGGTATCTATCGTTAAAGTTGGAAAGCACACCACGTGCATATTGGATGGGCTAACAGCTTATCAGACTAACAAAAGTTACAACTGTATAAGGCTTAGCGTGGATAGAGATCTTCAGTTGGTTGGTTAATTCCTCCTTTCTAGCCCCACCTATCGGGTTCTTCAAGCCAATTACTTTGGAAAGACCTGAGGCTGAGCCTTCTTCAAGTTCTGATGCATTGTTGGAAATCAGCGGCGAAGTCAAAATCGAAATTGCCGGGTTGGGACCTTCCCATCATATAACCGTCTCTCGTTTTTATTCTTTTCTTCTTCTGTAACAACAATTAAATATTGTCACCACCGTCAGCACGGCGAAATTGAACGTGTAGGAGGACAAAAAGCTTTAAGAGTGGGATCATTTACTGTCTATCAATTGCCTGTCTTTTTTTTTCTACTACTTTCCGATCTGCCACATTGCGACGACCCACGCGTCCCGGTTAATGTGTTTCATACTCGCCTTTCCTGGTCTCTCGTTTGAATCTGACTTCATACCTTTTTAACAAATCTTGGCTACCCCCAGGCTCCCCGGGTTGCTCGATTGCGATACAACATTCGAAACGACTTACCTATCCGTATTCTTTAACCTACCTTAACCCTATGTGATGCTATTTGATATCGCCGTAGTAACTCTCGCCAGTGCGCTTGCCTGCGTATTGCGCTAGGCAATTACTTCTGTTTCCTTCCGTTCGTATACATTCGTACATCTAATTAATAAACTGTCATCTGGATGACACCCATTTCACAATGACCCGGTCTGCCGCTTCGCCGAGGCAGTCGCAGCAGAGCCCTACCGCGCCTCCTTCCCAATCAATTCCCTTACAAGATCTCGCGAGGCAGCAACATCGGAATGATGGTGCTCAATCGTCACAATCGCAAGCTGGAGACCAGAGAGCTTCTCATGCGAACAGCAATCCCCTAGGGCTCTCTATGTATTGGGAGGGTTATCAACCTCATAATCACCATGACGAGCCGGAATTGAGTCCTTCCTCGCCCATAGATGCGGCCGCCTTGCAGTTTGCCCTTCCTCCGGGCATCACCCCTCCGCCACCGGCGATGCCTCGAGCCGCATCCTCATCGACGATCCCGAACCCATATGCCGCCCCCGAGACGCCATATTACGACGAGACCGTTCATGTTGATTACTTCGAATCGGATAGCTCGCCATTGACGTCTGCTGCGCAGCCCATATCTGGCGCCCTAGCCACCCCGCAAGGTGAATCGCAACCAAGAGATAGTTTCCAGACCGTGTCGGATTTGGATAATTCTCGTCCGCGTGAACGATCCGCACAGATGCTGGGCTTCGATCTAGAAACCGGGAATGATCTGGGTAAACATCGAAGCTATGGCAATTCTCTCATGCCAAGCGACAACCGGTCCTCACGAATCCCAGGAACAGCTGGGGATGCTCTATACAGAGCTGGGTCAATTGTTAGGGCCATGTCCCAGCGTGTTGTTAATATTAGTGGTGAAGGTGAAACGTTCGAGCAACAACAGCAGAGACGGCAGAGATCGAGATCACCAAGTGCCGATGGTCGAGCGTCAGGTCGAGTGTCTCCAAGCCATAGTTCTGCCCAGTTTGGTATTGACACATCATATCCTTCTCAACTCTATAATTCGCAAAACGAGAAAAACGGCGAGGCCGAATGGAATGTACCGCTATCTCCCTTGTCTCCTCGTCGGGGACCGATGCCAAATCCTTTGAAAGGCCGTTCACTTGGTATATTTGGGCCTGATAATATCATCAGGAGGAAATTGTGCGATTTGCTCGTCAATCCATACATGGAGCCAATTTTGCTCTTGTTGATTGTGCTTCAAGCTATCTTGCTCGCAGTGGAGGCTGCGAACAATGTTTATATTCCCGGAAACGAGCGACCTCCCCTCTGGGACCCTTCCTCGGGAATAAATTGGGCACTCCTCGTCCTCTTCATAATATTTACACTCGAGACTGGCGCTAGGATTATAGTGTCCGGTTTCGTGCTAAATGCTGCAGAATACAGCACCATTGACCGAAAGAAGGGAATTCGAGCTGCCATATCCGACCAATACAACGCCGTCTTTAGGCCCCAGCGCCAAAAATCGGTGAAAGCTTCAAAGGAACAAGCTTACGGTCCTTCTACGTTTGCTCGGTCCTTCACTATGATGCATGGCATCATGCCAGAGACGATTGAGGAGCAGCAAAGGATGCAATTAGCACGTCGAGCCTTTTTGAGGCACGGGTTCAACAGACTAGATTTCATCGCAGTTGTGTCTTTCTGGATCGCGTTTGTTCTGAGCATAACTGGCGTTGAGATGGAGAAGCATCTGTTCATCTTTCGAATGCTCAGTTGCCTTCGGATTGTTCGATTGCTTGCCCTTACGAATGGAACAGCAATCATATTGCGAAGTCTTAAGAAAGCAGCCCCATTGCTTGTTCGAGTATCCTTTCTCATCGGGTTTTTCTGGCTCTTATTTGCCATTATCGGCGTGCAGAGTTTCAAGGCCAGTTTAAGCCGGCAGTGTGTTTGGCTGGATCCCACACAGCCTACCAATCTCTCTGCAGCATACACGAATGATATGACCTTTTGCGGCGGATATCTCGATGAGAATGGAACGGCGAGGCCCTGGCTTAAAATGATGTTTCCCAACTCGGACACCTTAGTAGATCTCGTTACTCCATCGACAAAACCAAAGGGCTACATTTGTCCAAGAAACTCCATTTGCCTTGAGCAATCAAGTCCATATAACCAAACTGTCAATTTTGACAACATCATCAACTCCCTGGAGCTAGTTTTCGTGATCATGAGCGCCAATACGTGGTCCGATCTCATGTATTACACAACCTACTCAGAATTCCTTCCAGCGGCCCTCTTCTTTGCTGCCGGCATCATGATTATGATGTTGTGGCTGACCAATTTGCTAATTGCCGTCATCACTTCCTCTTTCCAGGTTATCCGAGAGGAAAGCCGGGCAAGCGCTTTCACGGCAGATGAGGACTATCAAGTTCCTGGTGGACAAGATCAACGGCTACGGAGAACCTCAACCCTACAAAGAATATACGACAAGACTTGGATTTTCTGGGTGTTACTGATCGCATATGATCTCTTTGCTCAGGCTTGGCGAAGTGCATCAATGTCGGAAGTACGAGCAAGGTTCATTAGTTATAATAGTGTCGTAGTTACGATTCTATTAGACATTGAGATCACCATCCGATTTTCGGCCAACTGGAGGACATTTCATAAGAGTACCCGGAACTTATTCGACCTCTTTCTAGCGGTAGCAAACACGATAATAATTTTCCCACCGATTTTCAATCACGGTCAAACATATGCATGGCTGACGATATTCCAAATTCTACGATCCTATCGTGTGGTCCTGGCCATACCAATCACGAGGAAACTGATCGTGTTAGTTCTCGGAAACGCTACGGGTATTGCAAATCTCATAGTCTTTGTGTTCTTGATCACGTTCATCATGGCTATCTTTGCCGTCCAGCTTTTTCGAGGGGAAATTCCCTTGTACGATGACGGGGGTGATCTTGTTAGAATTTCATTTTACAACATCTTCAACTCCTTCCTCGGCATGTATCAGATCCTTTCGAGTGAGAATTGGACGAGCATCCTCTACGACGTGACATCGTATACCACTGCTCGTCATACCTCCTGGTATGGTGCGATGTTCCTTATCGGCTGGTTCATCCTCGCATTCTTCATTCTTGTCAATATGTTCATTGCCGTCATTCAAGAAAACTTCGATGTATCGGAAGATGAAAAACGATTGGAGCAAGTCAAGGCGTTCTTGCAGCGCAAGGAGCTGGGTAGCAAATCCAACACCAACATCACGCTTTCTGATATATTCTCTTTCGGGAAATCTAAAACGAGAGATCCGCTGGATTACGGGCCGGCGACGATGGAGATGTTGTTGAAGGATGCCGTTGTCCGAGAATTCCTTGACGATACGCTGGACCCCTTACACCAGGAATCTACCAATAGCCCGTCGCCGAGAGAGGGAGCTGTTCGACCTGGATTTTGGTCATCTGTATGGACCAAAATCAGAGGCTTATTCACTAGCCGTGATCCAAATCCTTTCTACTCCAACATACGTTTTAATGGTCCTAATGACGCTCTTGACCCTCGTCAAATGGCTCGCCAGGCCGTGTCTGCTACTGCAGAACGCCGTAAAGCCCAGCGGGAATATCTTGCCCGCCACCCCACGTATAATAACTCGCTTTTCATCTTCACTCCTAGAAATCCCATCCGACGACTTTGCCAACGGCTCGTCGGACCAGGAAGAGGCAATGAACGATTTGATGGCGTGGAGCCGAACAAAATCGCTTGGTATTCCTTTACGGTATTCATCTATGGGGCCATCATCGCCATGGTAATCCTGGCTTGTATTACGACTCCGTTGTATCAAAAAGAATATCTTGAGCAACACCAGAATGAAAACCGATTCAAGAGTTGGTTCGTCTGGGTTGACCTTGGCTTTGCAATCCTCTTCACAGTCGAGGCTGCCATTAAGATCATTGCCGATGGCTGGTTCTTTACACCCAATGCCTACTATAGGAGTTCTTGGGGCATTATAGATGGTGTTGTGCTCGTCACATTATGGATTAATGTCCTAGCCCTTCTTGCCAGCGACGGGGCTGTCTCCAGGGTAATCGGTGCCTTCAAAGCGCTAAGAGCTCTTCGTCTGCTCAACATTAGCAACAGTGCGAGAGATACCTTCCATTCCCTAATAATAGTGGCCGGATGGAAGATCATTAGTGTAAGTCAAATTCATACTGAGCGTCGACATACTTAGATAAGTGCTGACTTAGTATCATAGGCTGCGCTGGTCTCGTTGTCTCTGTTGATCCCATTTGCCATATACGCAGTGACCTTGTTTTCAGGAAAGCTTATGCAATGCAACGACAACAACGTAAATTTATTACGTGACTGTTTTGGCGAATATAGTAGCACGCCGTCCAACCCGGACTGGCCATTACTTGCGCCCCGTGTGGCAGATAACCAATACTTCAAATTCGATGACTTCGCCTCCTCCCTCTTCATTCTCTTCCAGATCGTCTCACAGGAAGGGTGGGTTGACGTATCATTCGCTGCGCAAGCAATTACAGGCTATGGAATTCAACCTCAGCCCATGGCGGCGCAAGGCAACGCTATGTTTTTTGTGGTTTTCAACCTACTAGGCACAGTATTCGTGTTGACTCTCTTCATCTCTGTTTTCATGCGAAACTACACTGAACAAACCGGTGTTGCATTTTTGACGGCGGAGCAGAGATCGTGGCTTGAATTGCGCAAACTTTTACGACAGATCTCCCCGTCCAGAAGTTCTTACAACGACTCCAAGAATAAATGGAAAATATGGTGTCATAAGCGAGCAATCGAAAAACGGGGCAAGTGGTATACGACAATTACCGTTATGCTTGTCTTGCACCTGATTTTATTGATGATAGAATATTACCCCGAGCCGGACAGATGGGCTCTTACGAGGGATGTCATTTTCTTAATGTTCAATTTGACCTACATTGCGAATATCGTCATTCGTATTGTCGGCCTTGGCTGGAAGCGGTTTAGAAAGAGTTCTTGGGACGTTTTCTCCCTGGTATCCGTCTTCGGTGCGTTAGCGACGTCCGTTTTACAGCTTGTTAAGTTGGAAAACCAAACATTCGTCCAACTTCACAAGTATTTCCTCGTCAGCATTGTCCTCCTCCTTATTCCTAGAAACGATGCTCTCGACCAACTCTTCAAGACAGCGGCGGCGAGTCTTACAACAATCGTCAACCTGCTTGCCACTTGGCTGGTGTTCTTCCTCGTGTTTGCGATAGCCTTGACTCAAACGTTCAGCTTGACTCGGTTTGGAGGAAGTGAAGCTGTCAACATCAATTTCAGAACAGTGCCCAACGCCCTAATCCTCCTCTTCCGTATGAGTGTGGGTGAGGGTTGGAACCAAATCATGGAAGATTACGCCACTATCGAGCCGCCGCTCTGTGTCGATGATGAAGACTTCTTTAATAGCGACTGCGGTAGCACGAATTGGGCTAGATGCCTGTTTATCGCCTGGAATCTCATCAGCATGTATATCTTCGTCAATCTCTTCATCTCGCTCATCTACGAGAGTTTCAGTTATGTGTATCAGCGCTCGAGCGGAATGGCGCACATCGATCGAGACGAGATACGGAGGTTCAAAGAAGCTTGGCGCAGCGTTGATCCTGCTGGTTCTGGGTTCATCAGCAAAGAAGCTTTTCCGAGACTGTTGGGAGAACTATCCGGCATCTTCGAAATGCGAATCTATGATTCGGAAGACTCGGTCCGTCAGATTCTAGATGACGTTAGAAGTGATGAAACACCAATGAGGCATTCATCGCTCGCTACCGCAAGCAACCTTGGTGGAGTGGACATCCGGAGATTAAACCAAAGGCTCACTCAGATCGACGTCCGGAAAGTACAAGAGCGCCGCCGCCGGTTCAACATCTTCTATGAGGAGGTGATGGTTTCCGCGGACCCTATTCAAGGTATCTCTTTCACAACAGTGCTCATGATCATGGCGCATTATAAGATCATCAGTGACAGCAAGAGTCTAAGGTAAGTGGATACCCTGTTAAGCCCAACTAAGTTCTGGTTAACATGTTTCTAGGCTCGAGGAATTTTTGCGGCGCCGTGCGCGCCTTCAACGAGTTGAGGAAGAGGTTCGTCGGAGGGTCGTTGTCGGTTTCTTCGACACGGTGTAAGTCTTGCTTCTCAGAACAACATTTATTTTCCCTTGCTAACATAAGGATAGCTATTGGTCCCGGAAATTCAAGAGACATATGGAGAAGAAGCGATCCGCACGGATGACAGCAATTCCTCAATTAGACGTGCCCGACATCTTCGTAGATGACGAGGACGATCGTAGACGAGCAGTGCAACAACGGACAACAATGGCGGCTCCACCTGGTAGTGCGACGCCTTCTGATTTCCTTGCTGTGTCCGACGCCGCACGGCCTCAGCACAAAAGCTGGGCTTCCGGCACCGACATATCGACGTATGACTCGTCCCAGACACATCCTCTAAGCTTACCACGGGCGAGCCCCTCCATGCCTGGGCCTCGCTCACATGCTTCGGCCTTCAGTTTCGAACTGCAAGATTCCAGACCAAATTCCGGCGAGAACAGCAGGCGCGGCAGTTCGGTAAGCCCTGCCCAGGTCAGAGAGCTGCTTGATGACTCTGTCTGGGTTGAAAGCATCCGGCGAAGCGCAACAATACGAAAATCAAAATCAACCGCGCGATCTGACTGGAGTGGTGGTCGGTAAGACCCCAAATAGTCATCACAACGGCTACATTGGCCCCCGTAATGAAATAATACGGACTCAGGAGGGCATGATGATAATTATATGGTACCTCAGTAACCTACATGCCAAAAGATTCAGGGTGGGTTAAGGATGCATCTAAAGGGGGTTCTACACGAAGAGGAACATGACTTGGATGAGGTTAATAGGCGTTTTTGGCATGTAACGGGTTGCATTGGACGGAACTATCGTCTATACCATGAATCAGCGATTTTTGTTTTTATACCATGTATTCCCATCAACTTTAGGGAGGACATTAGTTGGATGCTGATGTTCCGAAGCATTAGACCGGCAGAGATACCAATAGCACATCGCATGTGCTAACCTTTTATATGTATTTATTAGGGGTTCTAAGACTAGAAAGAGAGTAAGAAAGATCAACAAACGACAGAACGTAAACCGACGCTAGGGCTTTGTGTTTGAGTGCTATATGTCAGAAAACGTTGTTCGTTATGTCGAACCGTTTCCTAGCTGTTCGATTCTTGTATTATCAAGATTATCAAGACATGTATTCTATACCGACCTATATACCGACCTATATACAGACTTAATAATCTGTATTTGCCTTGTATCTTACCTAGGACATAAAAAGGGACAAGAGTTGTCTCAACATCACTTACAATGATTTTATTTCCTTTCGTTGGTGTTGGTGTCTCGTCTACTAGTGAAGAGGTTCTCTGAGACGAAGCTAGTTTTCTGGTTGTGGAGTAATCGACTCCAAACATGGCCGGAGATGAGGATCTAAGTCCGGCTAAACTTGCGCTCCTAGATGATCGTGTTTGATGGCCTTCAAGCCGATGATGCGACGGTACCAAGGAGTTCAATGGTAGTAATATGTTACCTGACTACCGGTAATAAGGGAGTTGCTGGAGATTAGTCTTAACTAGAACTCTTCCATAAATTCAAATACTAAGAAAATTGAAGACATTTATATCGATCACCTATTAACTACTATCTAAAATATCCCATTTCTACCTGCCTCCCTACCTAAGTAGTACATAGCGACTATTATCGTCAATTAAAGAATTCAAGCCACAAGCCCCTTGAATTGCTTGAAAATGCCAAGAACGATAAAGCTTAGGTAATATTGGCGTGCCACAATGCAACATACAGTGGGTGAATATGCAGGTCCGAGCTCCTCCTTCAAACGTTATGCAGCTGCGTATCTAGTATGTACCTAGGTACCAAATTGCCTATGATACATCCGGAGTCTTCCATCGAATCCATTCTCCTGCCAATTTCAACTCCCAACAACTTCCAACGTTCAAACACTGTTCTGACACCGCATGCCCCCAAGGCTGATGCTGACCGCATATGTATACCCTTACCTTAACAATGAACAAGAGCATTCACATATTATCCTATTTCGTACATAATTGCGATAAGTTCCAGTCGAACCGCCATCGATAGGTTCAGTGCCGGGTCTCGCAGTCTATCGCATTGGAGATTCCAGAATACTTCTATTTACGGAAACCATTCTTTCGGCATAATTCTCTGCGGCATGCATATCATGTATGCGTGTGCGATGATGAATGATGTCTCTGATAGATCGACTATATCATGCCTGTCATGAAACGTCCTGAATCATGGACTAAGCTATTCACGGTAACCCCTGATCCTAGCCGTCGATCACACACCCGAGAAGAGAAGTCTTCCCGTTTTAAATGTTGGAATCCGGGTGTCCACAGCTACCTTACCTAGTTCAAACAACGAGACCGACGATGGTGCGATATTTCATTGCTGTCGGCAGGGCTACGAGACACCAAGACCACCATCATGCGAAGCGAGCCCAGAGCCAGTGCGGTGGTGAGTGTTTCACTACCAATTGGCGATGAGCGAGATATGTACATATGTATCAACACAGCATTCTCGCCACTCCCGACGCCACAGTGTCACTGTGTCTACTTACATAGGTTTTGCTACTCCCCTTACTACCACTGCCCAGGTACGAGATAGGATAGTATCGACGATGCTGTACTATCATCTCCTACATTCAAGATTTCATGATTTCTGTCCCTGTCAAGTCATGACCGCGCAAGTGCGCAGCCACAGCAGGTCCATGTCGCATAAACACGAGCCTTGGATCTTGAGCCCCTGAGCAGGAGCCCCGGAGATCTGTGTGCTTTAATGGAAGTAACATCAGCTGTCGTGTCTCCCTGTTCGTTCGAACCCCATGACGAAGTGGATCATATGTTTATCAACTCCCTGCATGCCTCTCTATCGTGCACTGTCCCATCCCCATCCTCACAGCCCTCCGCTCAAGGTTAGGAAGATCGCTTAGGGCAATCAGGATCTTATAATACATAAAACTGGCCGGTTCACACACCATTTGTATAGTTTCTTCTCCAGACTCTTCTTGCAGTGTCCGTCTCTTCGACCGCTCCTCACTAGGACCTAGTCGCCTCACAAGTATACCTACTTGTTTCCTGTTCTATTCGTAACCTCACCGGAATAGACCGTCCTATCTTTTAGAATCGAAACCAGCTTCGAGTCAATCTTTCACAGTTTACCTTCTTCACGATTACGGGCTGAGCCTCTTTTGCACGAATTTTTTTTAATCACCAGGCTCTCCCATCCCAGACCTATCGGAATACTCGAGCACAAATAGGACCGCTTCAGTTTGGAATTATCCAACCACAGGCAAGATGCATTCACGATTCCAGACCATCCGATCGCGATTTTCGCCTAGCAGTCTTCGCACATCCTTCCGCCGCTCATCCACGGCCTCCACCACCTCAACTACCTCGTACCACTCATGCAGCTCGAGCTCCTCATCGCCAGTGAGCACGATCAACGCCGTATTATTTAGGCAACCCTCCATTGCCGACCTAGAAGAGGAGAAGAGATGTTCCGGACCCGAGTTGGGCCTACTTGAGCCCAGGCCTATCGTTTACTGGGGCGGAGTCGAAGAGCGAATGGGATCCTTAAATTTCTAAACACAAGCCTGTGGAGATCGTTTCTATTGCCGTCTCAGCAACGGAGGTTGACTTGCTCGGTCAAAACTGGTGCAGACGGAGCGGCTCCAGAGCCTTTCAAATTATTTTCAAGAACCTAGATGGCTATGGCTTTGTGCTTAATTTTATTCGAAATTTGGGGCCCCCTGGAGGAGATCCGCTCATGAATTAGAGGTCACGATATGATACGGGGTTTATTGACTGAAGACATTTTCTTCCCCCGATAATGGGATATGAACAGAACTTAAGACATCACAACGGTTGAGATACAGGGGTTCGGTGGGAACAGGGTTAATGGCGCTCGGTGAAGGTTTGTTCGGAATTACAGCGTGTGCGCTCTGCAAGCGGTTTTCAGTTAGAGGTTTCCCAGATATTTGAGAACGATCAAAATGAGAGAAGGCGTGTTCTTCGGGCAAGCTAGTTTGCTGAATTAAGTACTCGTCCTAAATAACTCGACATTTGTGATGTTTACGCGTAAATCAAGATGTGGAGCCAGTTGTATACTATGTAAGTCTACGGCTAAAACGCCGACGTTTTGCGTTAGGAAGGGCGGACGATAATCGGACCTGAGGGGGTTCGTGCGGAAAGTACCAGTGAGAAAAAAGCTCCGGCGACCGGCTCTTACCCCGGCCAAATTTCCCCAGGACTTCCGGTTGAATCTCCACTAAAGCAGCAACATCACAATATTCGCCAATGATATAACACAATTCAAAATCTCGGCCTGACTCACTTAGAGGCCAATTATTCTGTATAGATGAAAATATGTGTTAGTATCCTTAAGAATATAGATGATGACCGGAAGTAGTTCTGGCTCCATGGACTAATCCAGTCCAATCTTGTCTTTTCGCCTGAGGCATATTTTAATAATGGACAGTGACAGTGAAAATAGCTTCGAGCTCTCCCGTAACACCAGCCATGCGGCGGATAATGATGGTGTCGCCACGACTAACCTTACTCGATCGCAAGCCCTGAACCTTTATGTTAGCCATGCGTTCTCGACATGGAACGCTCGTGGTTACGAGTTTGCCACGGTACGCCTCATGAAAGAAAGCCCAAATATCCGTTAGCTTATCATATAATAAGATTCTCTTCACCGCAGCCGCATACCCGGATACCCTTGTAGCAGCTGCGCTTCGGCAAGCCACGCCCCCTCTGTTGAACCCCCTCGAGGACAACTATTAATCCGAGGTTATATAGCATGATAATAGTATACTTCGCCATGATCTTATTTTCCAATTCGGTCGGACATTGGGTCCAACACTCACCTGACAGGCTTCGCACTCTGCTCTCAACAATCATATGTAATCGGGGCTCCGTTATCATTGGCTCATTCTTCTGGATCTTGATATTGAGTCAGGAGGACCTAGTAGGACGTGAGGCTATCTTTGTATTGCCTAAGAATACCCTGCTCAAGGGCCTTGGCTTCGCTATCGCTGTAACTTTTGGTATTGTCGAGCGCTTGAGCTCTTCCGGTAATCTTATATCGATGGAACGAGACTGGGTCGTCACCGTAGCCGCCCCCGCCGGCAGCCCATACAACCTAACGCATCTAAATGCAGTTATGCGGCGCATCGATCTCGTCTGCAAGTTGATCTCTCCCATCTTGATCGCAGCCGTCATCTCAGCCCTCGGCTCGATCCGCTTGGGCGTTGTATTTACTGGCCTGACAAGCCTAGTATGCATCCCGATCGAAGTCTTCTCCGCTAGAAGGGTCTGGAGCGGTAGCCCCTTACTGCAGGCACCACGTGCTATGCCTCCATCTCAACCAACAACGACACAAACAACCCCGAGTTCATGGATAGCTAGGATCCATGGCTTCGAGTTGTACTTTAACACCACCGTCTGGGTCCCGTCAGTTGCCTTAGCACTCCTACACTTCAACATGTTGACGTGGCGCGCGACTTTCACCACCTATTTGATTAATGCAGGGTACTCTCTGAATATCATCACACTTGCTCGAGCCATAGGCTCCTTGTTTGAGATTACCAGCACGGTCATCACTCCTCGCGGTATCGAGTACATGGGTAAAGCTCACCATCACACGAACTCTTCATCTACCGATGAGGATGACGAAGCAGGAGTTGGCTTGATCGACAGTCATTATGGAGGAAATGGAGATGTCGAAACATTAATTGGACTGCAGCGGGTTGGTCTTTGGGGTATGAGTTGGCAACTTGTAAACACGGTAGAGAACGATTCCTTTTAACAACATATATCTACATCCGAGCACTGACGAAATACAGTTTCCTGTAGTTCTTGCACTATGGGCGATCTCAACACAAAGAGACGAAACAGAAAGCTTACTCACACTTGCTCGAAGAATCATCTCTGAGCAAGCTTCACCCAGTGTGGGTTGGAGCATCGTCTTGTTCTCATTCCTAGCGTTTTCAAGGCTCGGTGTTTGGGTCTTCGACCTTACAACCCAGCAACTGACACAGACACTTGTCCCAGAGCACCAACGATCGAGCTTTGCCGGGACAGAGAATTCAGTGGTGAACATCTTTGAACTGCTCGGTGCCGGTGCTGCCATCGCCTTCCCTCGTACAGAGCAGTACAAGTGGCTTGCACTGGCCAGCATCGTGACGGTGATTGTGAGCTGGATCATGTACGCTTTTTGGGTACGCCAACAAAGAGGACACTTGGTGCATTGGGAGAAGCTGGCTCAGGGATTCTGTCACAGTGGTAGGAACTGGTAATAATCTCTTATAAAGGAGTGAACATATTCTCCTAAGTGAGATAGGGGGGGGGGGGGGGGGGGGATATCAGATGGAACGCGCGTTCCATGAGTGTAGAAGGTTGGTAGACGGTCATAAGAAGGGACGGAAAATTATATGACAGTGCAAATTGTCACGAAGCTATTTCTGGTTGGATATTCGAGATCGAAAGCACATCATGTCGAGTACATCGACGTAGAAAACATCGACGTGTTTTCAATTTCATGACAATGTTCCACCAAAAATCGATTCTTTTCATACTTTATATAAACTAGAGAACCTCCTCCCCTCAGTGAAGTTTTTTCTTCTTCTTCTTTTCCTCAATCACTGCTCAATATTCATTGAAGCCTGATTACATCAAGTTCAAACCCAAGATTTAAAATATTCTCCGCTTGGCGAAAACCAACAAGCTAACGGAATACAATTATCTTTCCGAATCTCTACTTTCAAACTCTCGTTTTTCTTGACGGCGAATTATTTGCAGTCAAATATCTTATATTCGATATGTCGAAATCCCCGGCATTGTCTTCTCCACAGAAGACTCCATCCCCCAAGGTGCAAGACCCATCGAAAGGGTCTTCGCATGACTCCATCTGTTGTAAACAAAGACAGAGGCAAGATAGCGGCCCGAAAATGGGGTCGCGCACAAGTCGGGACCTCTCAGACCATCCCGTGGACTTCCCAGTCGGGCTATCGCCGCTCAACTCCTCACCTCCGAGACCCAGGAGTGCACCAGGAGATTTGTCTGCTGTCAGATACAATCTCTTTAACATCACCGCCATTCCCCTCCATAAATCAGCCTCCCACCGACCTACACGAGGCGCGCCCTCTTGCTGTGTCCATTTGCACAGCGAAGCTCAGCGTGGGCAGTGTCAGGGCCAGGCACAGGTATTGCGGCCGGAAGCAAAGGGTATCGCCGAGGTGGTGAAGGGAGACCCGGACCTCGATAGGGACAAGGTAGACACCGAATGGCTCGAGACTGACGAGGAAGACGAGGGAGACGACGGGTGGTCTATCATAATAGACGAAACCTCAGAGACGGCCGAGATCAATAGGGCTCTAGAGGAGCCGACTATAAGAGACATCAAAAGTAAACCGGTCAACGATGCTGTTGTTGAGCGGCGCAAGCCCCATCTAAGGGTACATCCACTATTCGCAGCCCGTTACGGAAACGACCCGAACTGGGACTCGATGGTCGAGTTGGGGTATGAGTCTTGATGACTGGGCTTATTACTAAGTGCCCAAGTCCCTGACGTAGGTAGGATATTGACATCGATGTTTCATGAGTAAATCTACCGTACTCGTTACTCATTGCGAATGCGACGAAAGCTGACCTCGTCAGATACAGACGCGATATTCATTCGCAAACAACGCGTTTGTCGGCTGTCGATTAACAACTGGTACTATCACTACTCCTCTTGTGACGGGGGATAATTGGAAGATGGAAAAAAGGGGAAAGAGAGTAGATGGGTTGGAGGGTTCAGGGTAGGATTAGATCCTTAGGAAGGCACTTGTTATGAGAACAGAAGAAATACCTGTTTCCCATGTTCTTATATATACTTTATATATTAGAGACAAACGAACTGTAGCCCAAATTGCAGGAGCAAATTCTCGACCATATTCGCTGGTACTCCTAACCAAGCACGTTTCTCCTAATACAAGACCCACGAAGAGCTAACAAACCGAAATGTTCTCTAAAATGCTACCGTGCTCTGGGGCCTTGCAAGCTTGGTGCTGTGTGAAGTGTAGCAGCGTACATTTAGCAAGTGAGGCCAACATTGACAGATGTCCTATTTATGTGTCAGGAGCACGTATTGATATACACCTGTCAGGGGCACGTAATATACATTTGTTTGTGACAACACACCTGTTTGGTGTGTCTGTTATTCTGTAGTAGAATATGGTACTCCCTATTACGTAGCAGTGACATTTTCAACATTTGTGCGAGGCCCTATGCCAACGACTTGTGTTAATTTGCTGGATAACTTCTTACAGACATCTGTCCATCTCATGACTTGGCAAATAATTGCTTATATGCATTGTGAGCTGAAAGAAGTCAATTCTGTGCAAGAAAAAGGAGTGAACATGGGATGTGATGGTAACCCCTGAATAAGTGGCCATATCAATAAAGCTCCATCCCTACTCATTCATGACTATGGATCATAAGGTGGCCATTACTTCAACTTAGCAAACTAAGATTCCCTACCTCCTACCTCATTCCATCCCTACTCTCTTCCCCAACACAAGCAACGCATTTATTGTTGTAAGTCTTGAGTGCTCAGCCAGTTACCCTCCCCCCTGACACTTGCACACACATCGTTATACCATATCATGTCCTTGTACAGCATCTACGTGTAGGAAGATGCCGAAAAGCCATATCTTTGATCCCGGATTCCCGAACTGTGCTTTCTCTCTGCTTTCAACCTGCTACATTTTCCCACCAGCAAACAGTTGCCAGTCAACAACACTGAAACCCAAAGAACATTATTACCGCTCTTCTATAACGACCAAATCCCAATAAATCCCAACCATGCCCCCAGAGGATGAATCCGCCGCTGGTTCCAGCACCAGCGCAGCAGCCGCCGCCGCCGCCGATGCTGCCGCTACCGCCGTAGCCAGCTCAGAGTCAAAGACCAAATCAACTCACTCCCACAGCCATAGCCACGGCTCCGACCCGGAAGCCCGCGTCCCCTTCCTCGCGTGGTTCCTAGTCGGGGGCACGGGGCAGCCGCCCAAGGAGAAGAACTTCCTGCGCATGGCGCACGAGCGCAACGAAGCCGGCCGGAAAAACGAGGAGTACGCCGCGGCGCGGAAGCAGGCCCTGTCCGAGCGGAGCAAGTACCTAGCGGACTGGGAGAAGCAGTGGGGCCCCACGGGCGGCGCGGCCCTGCTGAGCAAGGTGTGCGGGAGCAGTTCTCAGAAAAAGAAGTAATTAAGGTGGGCGGACGGACGGACGTGAAGGAATGAACATGGAGGAGGAACGCGTGTAGGTTGGGTGAGTTGAGCATGTTAATATATAAAAAGCGCGGATGTATCGGTGGGTGGCTGTTGTTGAATTCACCCCCTATTCTGTTTGGTATGGGAAGCCCGAGTGGAGGGACAGGATAGCGCTGATCTGGTGACGGTGTTCCTATAATTATAATATGTAACGAAAACACTAAATTTGTGTTAACACAACAGGTCTTGATGAACACTAGTCCGCGGCTTGTGGCTGATGCTGTGATAGATTGACATTTTGATGCATAGGTAGGTAGGTAGTACCGATACTTACTCTCCCTACGTTTGAACTGTCTTTCATGCTATGAACAGTTAGTACAAGCATCTTGCTGTAATACCAATAAGCAATCCACATCAAACAGACTGGGCATGTTCTACTAGGTAAAGGCTAACGGGGAAGATGAGCGGCGAGTTATCAGCCAGGAAGAATACCTAAGCGAGGATATTCACCGGTAACGTCGACTAGTCCTCTCGCTTGGGCAACATAATAGCACTGAATGGCAACGTCAACAAGAGCAATTAACAACATGTAAATCATAATTAATGCAATGCGAATTTATTGCCCCCCACCCATTGTGCCCGTGTTATGACCGACAGTTTAATATGTACAGGTTTATAAGTCTTCCATGGCCATGCCTCAAGGGCTGGCCCGTAGTCTCTATTCACCGAAGCTTTGCAGGGAAAGCTGAGCAAAGTTAAGGTGGCTAGGGCTCACAATAATTAGGTGACAGAGCGTATTGTGAGCCGAGCAGAGCAAGATTCGGAAAACTATTGTCGGTTTTTGGGAGACTCGTAAAAAGAAAAATAAGAAAAACCACCAGCTCCACCTGCCCTTATCCATATACTATGCCAGCACGTGCCCGGCAAACAGCAACGGAAATGAGAAGGCCAGTGGAGATGCAATCAATGTAGCCGCTGGCTACAAACAGTTCAGTGTCCAGTTTGGTGAAATGTGTACTTGCATCGCCGGCAAGTCGACAATTTTCATGCGCGCCGAAGATCAACCGTCCGAACTGAAACGTTGAACGACGTCTTCGAATATGATCCGGTTGAAGAGATTATGAGAGTCATAGGCTGAGGCGGTCACATGAGTTATCGTAATGCCATCATCCAATGAGACCTTGGGTATCCTAACACCGACCAAGGCCCCCAATGTCGGAATATCATTACGGTGTAAGGGTGGAGAGTAAGATGCATGGCGGGAGGGATTTACTAATAATCCAGTGCCGCCAAATCGTCCACCGATTCCTTAGTATCGGTGATGCCGAAGATGGGGGCATTCTTCTTAGCCCACTGACGAGTGATGAGAGAAGCTATGGGCTAGTCAGTAAAGAAACGTAAACAGGAATATTGACTGGAACTGTATTACCTTTCATGAACTTCTTACTGGCGTACTTCTTGTAAAACGCCTCATGGCAAATGGGGCGCGCCAAGTAATCGACCATGAGCTCAAACACAGGCTCAATCTCTTCCTCGGTGTATCCGGCGTAGAATGCAATGGTCGGGTCCTAGGAGCAGGTTAGATAAGATCGGTGAAAGTCTAGAAGTGGCTGAAGAAGCACTTACCCATTCACCTCGATCAAGGATCATTCGTGCCAGATACATCGCCGCGGCAGCAACATGGCTGGGGCGGTACGCCAAGAACCGGTGATCGACGATACTGATCTCCATCAAGTACTTTCCGATAGTACGAGATTGGATATCGTAGTCATCTGCCTTAGAGATGCGTCGAAGGAAGTTCATAGGGTTAGGATAACTAAGATCGTAGTTCAAAGTCTCCAGAATAAAGCGCTCCGCACTGAGGATCTCGGCATCACTAAAGCCGT
This sequence comes from Annulohypoxylon truncatum, assembly GCF_022578515.1. Taxonomy (NCBI): domain Eukaryota; kingdom Fungi; phylum Ascomycota; class Sordariomycetes; order Xylariales; family Hypoxylaceae; genus Annulohypoxylon; species Annulohypoxylon truncatum. The sequence continues at coordinate 141,575 of NW_025953820.1, forward strand.
CGTCGGATACCATCCTATAGTTACTAACGTGGGGTGATAAGACCTCTTCGTACTTCGCAGCTACAAACATAGCAGTGATGCCAACCAGTTGTACGCGGTCAAGCTGTACAACCTTCTGAGAAAGGAAACGGTCGATGATGTTGGTTGCAAGGAACAGTGTCTCGGGGAGAAGGTGGAACCGCGTATGAACCTCGATCATCCAGTCGACAAGAATACTGCGCGTCTTCCACTCCAACTCGTCCTGGTGTATTATGTATTGAGGGTTCGGGACTGACTTGCACTCCAGGTCGCGAAGGTAATCGAAAATCTCGTGAGCGTATTCGGCAACCATTAAAGGGTCCTCGAGGCCCTCCTCTTCTAGGTCTTTGACACCAGGCGGAAGCACTAGACCAACCTCCTGCTGAGGTACAGGCTCCTTAAGAGATGCCTTTTCAGGCACGGGCTCCAGCTTCTCTACCTGAGGTTCTGCTCGTTCCTGCTTCTCAAGAGTATGAGCCTTCTTGCGGACTGGCTCCTCGGTAAGGATGTCTTGCTTGATCGACGTCGAAGTTACCTTTCGCTTGTGAGCTCCAATAACACCTGAGCCAGATCCTGCTCGCTTCACTTCGGTCTTTTTCGTCTCCTTGGTACCTAGAGCCGATCGCGTCGTGGTAGTGCGAGCTTGGCTCTTCTGAACACCGGTAGGTTGCGCGGCCTTGGAAACCAAGCCGACCTTGCCTCCACCAAGAGGCTTCTTTCCCTCAACTGCTTCGCCTTTTCCAACATTACTGACGTCGCCTAGAGCAGCACGCTTTCGTTGAGCGGCAGGATTCGCATTGACTGCTGACTTCTTGGACTGAAGAGGTTGCTTAGAGGGTTGAGAGGCGACATCGACATCAAGTGCCGCGGCCTTAGCACGCGTCATACGCGTAGAATTCTCGTCATTCTCGTTGGAGGAGACGACGCGTCGTGCGGGGCGTCCCTATAGACTTCGAATCAGACGTTGTTCAAATAATGCAGTAGGACCAGATATGGAAACATGTGTCAAGCAAGCTGTTACCAAGCTACAATTTAAGGTTACATGTTCGGTAGGGCGGATCAAACTTACAGGAGGCATCTTGAAAGATGATTGTATCCCTTGGAAGACGCAATTGAACTTCGAGAAGGGTACTAGAATGGCGAGACAAATTAGCCTTGACTTGGACGTGTTGCGAATATATATACGTATAACAATGGTAACACCGAAGACCTGGCTGCAAAGTCGTGTAATGCTGGTCGCGAATTGGGATGAAGGCAGAAGAAGCAATACATGTTGTGACTAGGATTGAAAGGAAACATACTTTAGAATTGGTTCACTGAACCGTCAACAAAGGCAATTATCAGCAGTCTTCTTTCAACATTAGATGTTGACTCGTCCCAAAGCGAGAGTAATATGCAGCAAGTCTTAATAGCAAGACGTGATGCAACTGCAAATGCAAATGCGAATGTGGAAGATGATGTATGATTGTACGGTGTAAGGAGTATTAATTGGAAGAGTAAGATTAAGCAATGTGTGAGTAAGGGGAAGAAGAGAAGAATTGGGAGTGTGCGAAGTGGTGGAAGAAAGTGAGGTCGGTGATTGTTTATGGTAGAAATGGTAGAAGAATTGTGGTGTTTTTGAAGAGTGCAAGCCAATGTTTTGGCTTTTGGTAATTGGGGTTTGAAAGCAAAAAGCGTGGTGGAGTGGTGCAAGTACCTTTACTTACCTTTGCGTGACCGTAGGGATACCTATGTTTGTATGTACGCCGAAGAAAGCGGTACACGGTTGCTTAGCGCGAATTAGGCTGTGTCAAAGTAACTTGGCCCCTGCTCAAGCTGCTCAATGTTGTTTCCCTCGGCGACTAAGCTTCGTCGATACCTGTAGTGTAGGGTACGAGAGGCAGGTACTGAAGGATCAGAGTACCCACCCTGGTACGCGATTTGGTTCAAGCCCACTAGAGGTCAGTCAAATAGACAGATGGAAAATTGATATTGAAAGGCTATTGTTCTTCAAGTGAGACCCAGTTAATATGACCTGAAGAAAGGGATGAAATAATGGGTATGTAGAGGAGAGTGTCAGAAGATAAGAGTTCCAGTGCCGCCGATATTTGTTCGACAATGGCGAAAAAGAGAGGTTGTAGGTGTAAAGAGTAGGTGAAGGTTTAATGTGGATGTTGTATGTAGAGAAGAGGTTGGTTGGTGTTGGGTATGGGAAGGAACTGCTGGAGCTTTTTAGGTACCTACTTGAACGTGGAAGACGCGATCTGAGGATCCCACACGGTACGACAGTACAATACACTGGGTCCTGCCACGGACGACGGTTGTTACGGTCCCGCACTTGCTCTTTTTTCCTCACAAACGTGACTAGCTCCACAGTCCCGCTAAATCAACAGAAGCAACGGCGGGGCAACGGTTTTCTGATTGGCTCAACGTATAGCTGCCTGGGGAGCTTGCTCTCTTTAACCAATCCGCTGACGTGATTCCGCGTTCGCGCTAGCATGTGGCTGAACTGTCCAATCGTCATCAGGGTGAGTTCTTTTTCATTCAGCCGCATTTCCTGACTAATCGCCTTGCTCCAATGGTAAAAGTTCGGCAAACTATGAGACCGACTTAATATGCCAAGCCTTGACCCTTGTCCCTCGACTTCGGAAGAACTTGAATTCCTGAATAGCTTCAATTTCTTAATTTTGGTCCAAGGCTGGATCAGATTAGCTCTGCTCTTCCCTGCCGACTGTGCGCAATTGTACACATACATGCCGCCCGTTGGTTGCGAAATGATAGGATGATACAGCCGCGGATCTTTTCCCTCTCAGCCCGGAGGGTATTGACGAACTGTCAATGCTCTTCGTCGAGTCTTTCCCTCCGAAGCTACGCAACGGTTCGCGAGGTTGTAACTCGCCCCGACCCCGCCGTCGATCATTTATCTTCGCTCCCCAAGTCTGCCAAGGAGTATGTCCCAGCCCTGTCCAAGTCTGACAGGGAGTCAACAGAAATTATACGCACCTACAAGCCTAGAACACCCGGTGTACGACACTTAAGACGGCCTATCAACGACCACTTATGGAAAGGCAGGCCATTCCTCCCATTGACCTTCCCCAAGAAGGGTATGGCCAAGGGCGGCCGTAACAATAATGGGCGCGTCACAGTTCGGCATCGCGGCGGAGGTGCAAAGCGAAGAATAAGAACGGTGGATTTTCATCGTTGGGTCGCCGGTCCTCACACTGTCGAGCGAATCGAGTACGATCCGAATCGTAGCGCGCATATCGCCTTGCTCAACGAAGATGCCACCGGCAAGAAAACATATATCATAGCCGCTGAGGGTATGAGGGCAGGAGATGTGGTACAAAGTTATCGAGCTGGTATTCCTAAAGACCTTCTCGAGAGCATGGGTGGAGTGATCGATCCAGGTATCCTAGCTGCTAAGACGGCACATCGTGGAAACTGTCTACCGCTGCACCTCATTCCTATAGGAATGCCAGTGTACAATGTTGGCTCTCACCCGAAGGGAGGCGCCGTCTTCTGCAGAAGTGCGGGTACCTTCGGTGTCGTTGAGAGCAAGGATGAAGAGATGAGAGATGATGGTGTAAAGGTCGTGACCGGTAAATTTGTCACTGTTAAGCTGCAGAGCGGAGAAGTTCGGAGAGTCAGCAAAGATGCTTGCGCAACCGTTGGTGTTTCAAGCAATCCTCATCACCATTACCGACAACTCGGTAAGGCCGGTAGGAGTCGATGGTTGAACATCAGACCAACAGTGCGCGGTGTAGCAATGAACAAAGGTATAGTACTGGAGATGTCTGGTAAATAGCAGAGTCGAACGAGCACTAATTGGTAATTTCTAGTGGATCATCCTCACGGTGGTGGCCGTGGTAAATCAAAGGGTAACCGACATCCAACAAGTCCCTGGGGCACACCGGTACGAGAGAATGATCCCCTTGAAGACGGCATAGGCAGTCAGGTACTAATCTACAATCTTAGTCAAAAGGTGGTTACAAGACACGCAGGAAGAACAACCCCAACAAATGGGTTGTGGTTCCCAGAATTCGACACATGGGCAAACGAAGAGACAAGAAGGGCAAGGAATAGTAGAACCAATATTCTTGAAGTTCGCCCTACACACACCGCCCATATGTACCATATAGAGTCCTCGCAAATAGGGCGGGGCTTATATATCGAATGTACCATACTGAACGAAGCTTAAGTCTTATTTTCTTGTCGTAGGTAGTGAGGCATGGTAAGTTTAGATGTTCTATACCCAGGTACGTTGCATATGGCATATCCTAAACAGTATCGTCGTCTCCTACGTCTATTCCATACTAGCACGTGAGCGGTAATTATGTTTTTCGCTAAATCAGGTAATCTGACTTACTAGAACATGTATATAGGCATCTCGCATGATTTAGTGTGAGAGCGATGTAATTACGATGATTCACGCATGTGAGACATAGGAGTAGTTGCATATTCGTATCGGCGATACGGCATGGCATGCAACGACCATTATCGGAACAGAAATCACTGCTACTTATAGACTTCGTTTGATAGTCAACGGAGCTCATATAGTGTATCATATACTTACCTATATTCTAGTCGAATACGTTCAATACTTCTAGGGACTGTAAATACCCCTAGGAGGTCCACGAATTACAAATAACTTCAAAAAGCTAAGTAGCCCCTGGATATGACAGAACACTACATGGACGTAATTTCGCGTTGTCCTTCATAAGGTATTTCGTTTTATTTTTCTAATTAGACAGGTTGATCAACCTAATATATACCCTCATTGTTAACAGATACACGATTGCGTAAATGCAGGTATTCCGGTTTACCTTGGATAGCAAAGAATATGTACCCCTAATTCATCTCAACTTCACTGTAGCTGTAATCTCTCATTAAAGACCCATGGAAATGTTCCAGTGCTTCATATTAGTCTTAAAGAGAAGGCAGAAGATATCATCTTCTACGCAGCCTGTCTATACCAGTTGCTGGCTGGATCACCAAGGCATTCGCCAACAGTAACAGACCTGTAACCGCGGCTCTGGATACCCTTGAGCATGTATTCAGTCAGATTATGGACAGTCTGCTCATGGATATCATGCGAAATAACTAGAGCATCGTCCGTCACCGGCGACTTGTCCTCGAAATATTCATCGAAATTATCCTTAGAGTTCTGAATCAAATCGGGTGAGTCGTTAAGATAGTCAGCGGTGTCTAAGTCGAAGTATACGACATGATACTCCAATGATGCCAAGTCATCTTGACAGCCGCTTGGTTCCGTGCAAGAGCTGTAAGGGGGTCGCATGTATGTCGGGATAAAGCCGAGAATATTACGGAGAGCCATCTCATTCTTGATCATCTCGTCCTTTCTCCGGGATGATGTGATCGCGCTGAGATCAGCATGGGACCAGGTGTGAGAAGCGATCTGGTGCCCATCGGAGTACATGCGTCTAAAGCAGGAAGAGAAAAAAGTTTAGAGACTGATTCCGCTGGCTAGTATTGGGAGTGATACTCACTGGATCACAGAAGGCCATGCAAGACTAGTATTATCGATTTCACCCTTGCCATTGTTGATACCAGTGATAAAGAACGTGGCTTTGGCGTCGTACTTCTCCAAAAGATCTAGGAGCTCGGATGTATACTCGTCAGGACCATCGTCGAAGGTAAGAGCAACCTCACCCTCGTTTTCGCAGTCATAGATACCTGTACCACCTATCACCACGCTTCCTAAGGGTGAACGACTTAATGTCGACGTATTGATACCTGCAGGGGTCTTATTTGCATCACAAGCCGGCCCGAAGTCAAATAAACAGTCCGGTGCGCGGCAGTGGTCTGTAGTGGTGCCACAGTATCTAGCAATATCATATAAGCAATGCCAGAAGTAAGTGTCGAAGTAAGCCTACCCAGAAGCAGAGCAACATTCTGTCTCCTTGCATACTGCATTGTCGAAGTCAGGACCGCAGCGTCCATCGGTAGTACTTCCGGTATTGTTCCCACCGCTGCCATCAGCACATGTTCCAAATGCACTTTGGCATCCAGTCTCGCAATAATCCGTCGAATCGCCGCAGAATCCACTAGGTACCAGTTCAGTTTGAAGCTCAAGAAATCCACTTCCTGGTACACACTATTGAGAGCAGCACATGCCAGTCGGGCAGATGTATCCATGTTCTCCAGCCCCTGTTATTCCGCATGTTAGATCAGGAGAAACCCCTCCGTCACCATCGTCGCCGGGTTCGTCTCCGTCGCCGCCAGATCCACCGCAAATGCCGAATTGAGTTTGGCAACCAGTCGAGCAGTAATCTGTTGTATTGCCGCAATAGCCATACTGAGAGCAGCATAGATTATCGGGGCATGTATAACCCTCGGTTCCGGCTCCCGTGTTCCCACATGTCAAGTCCGGTGAAACGTCGCGCTGGCTAAGCCATGAAGGCAGCGTAAAAGCGAAGCTAATCGTACATTGACTTGCTAAAACTAGAGATTTTAAAGTACTCGAACGCATCTTATAAGAGGCCTTGAGCGAATGTAGTCAATATGAACGAGTGTAGTCAACGAGCGTGTCATCTGATGGATAGAGTAATCAAACAAGGAATTCCAAGCGTAGGAAAACCGGCCGTCCATTACGTATATACACGATCGAGGTTGACCACTCAGGTCTCCGTAGAGATCAGATGGAATCGACTTCCTAACTCGCTTGTTAGCGGCGGCAACGTGCTACCAATGCAATCAGGGCCCGGGGATCAGTATCCGGGTGTATGGAAGACCAACCTGAGGAAATGGAAATCTTAGGAGCTTATGCATGTGCGAAAATCAACGAAAAATGACCTGCAGCCACGATGGCCTACAACGGATCATGTCCTGATGTTACGTCCAATCGCATCTCACTAAACAAGCCATCGAGTCTAGATCATCACCCACATATTTGAATCGACATCTAAAAAGTCAGATACTTGAAAATTTTTCCTTTCTGCTAGATCGGATCTGGCCATGTGGTAATTAATCGATGAAGAAGATCCTCACCAGGCAGATAGCCGACGGGAAACGAGAAATACCCCAAGTGACTCCTAACATAGATGTGTAATCACGATCAAGAGTCCTCATCCGATGCTCGATGGTCGACATGCTTTTCTAACTTTGGACAGCCAAGTGATGCATGCGCAAATAGAGCGATAGAGCTGAGGTATAGATCCAGAACCTTTCGATGGCGTGAATATTTGGTCCAAACCCAACAAATCATAGCCGGCTGGATGCATGGCTGAACTCCGCGGGCGAGTCTTCAGTTGGTCTGCCAAGCCGCACTTGCAGTCGCCAAATACGAGATCGGATGCAGTCCTACAAAACACGGGGCTGAAAGAAAGCCAGCGTTGAAGCTGCTTTCAAATTTTCAACTTGCCGAGAAATTGAACCTATAGACTGAGTATAAGTAAATTTGCGAGTTTTCGAGTCTCGCGGTTTATGTTAAAAAAGCATTTTATAATCATCGTTAAACCAAATCTTGGCGCTTACCTGACAATGCGAAACTGTTGACTCCCAGGTGCCTAAGCAGGTATGTATGATGTATGTAGGTCTCTCTTTGGCCACCTACGTATATGTATAACACTGTATACGGTGACATTGAATTACTTATATGTTGATACGTGATATTGGCTGACTTGACCAATGTGCCTAGCTGAGGACACACGTGGCTAGGCTGGTTTGGGGTTGCCACAAGCTAATATGGAATCAACCACATTCTGGTATTAACGAGTACGAATATTCTTCGATGCCGAGGCCCTGGGATGTGAATATGAAGAATGTGGCAGTGTCGACGTCCACGAGGGGCCGATAAATGCCTCGAAACGTCATTAGATCGGCCGGACGAGCCGTCCAAGTACAGCCGTACCTTGCCGTTCGTTTTCGGCGATGCTTCTATTGGTTGATGAAAAGTTTGTGTGGTTTAATAATATTTTATGTAGAAGCTCATGTGTAGGTAGGTTCAAGCCGCGTAATGATTGAATATCAGCCACAATTCAAGGTTATGTAGGTGTGCACATGTGCTTCCTGCCACATACGATAGATTGATGAGACAATAAGCTATCTAACCCAGAATGGCATAGCGCCGTCCCAGGGTGTTTAAAATAGAACCCAACCTTAATTGAATTCCCAGGAGTCAAAATAACCTTACAACTCGAGCTTATTATTCCGTAATCCTGAGCGGGATTGAATATTACAGTGCTTGGTGTAACCATTGGACACATTAACTTTGAAGGTCAATAAATAAATAAACACCTACTTACAACTATTCATCTAAGGTATGTCATCTTTTCGACGAGAATGCGAATCGCATTACCTGCACCCTTCGTCGCAATGAGAAACTTGCACTATTATGTAGAAGCATAGCCCTCTTAAATGAGATTTTAGTGCGCTAGGGGTTGTCCATGGCCATGAAGTCTGACAGCTCATCACTGGGTCTTATTAATATAGGAAACCAAGGGATCCCAAAACGAGACCGATCTATTTCACTTGGACTAATGGGGCCATTTGGAGTTACACATTTCTTTTCCCCCTTTCCCGTCTCCATATTCTGGATCTGTGAACCAGGATCTGCCTGAGATTTGCCTGAGACTTTGACGCGAGAGAAACAGGTTACTTAGGTACCGCTAACGACAATAGTCCTACAGCAGTCAATACCTAGCTACGCTTTTCACACTGCCACATCGACAGCGGCAACTCGGCAACTCGACCCATTGTTCAGTTGTCCCAGCGTTTAATAAGGCCAACGGCCGCCGAGAACTCCAGAAAAAAAGGTAGCCCTGGTAGCCCTGGCAGCCCTGGAGAGAAAATCCTACCGCGCGGTATTTTGCCGTATCTTGGTACAAAGCGCATCGACAACTCTGAGCCAAGACCCCCGGACCCACGCGACCTGTTACCTCATTAAGTTTGATTCGTCTCAAATTCTTCGCATTCTCATCGTGAGGGCGCGGCATTGGGACGATCTCCATTGGCATTCGTTAGCGGCAAAGACTGGCCAAACTCGCAGACTCGCAAGTTTGGGGCTTTGGGTATTGGCGTACGTAGCTGGCAAGAAAAAGGTGAAGGATCTTCTAGGGAGTACAGAATACATACTGTAGTGATTCACACCAAAAAAAAAGAAGAAGCAAAGCACCAAGGAGAGCCCAACTTTGGCGCGCTCTCCTAGAGCTTCTCGACCTTTTGCCTACCTACTAGCCTACTATACTAGCACACCTAGCTATTCAAGCTATCTTAAAGCCTAAATAAAGGCGACCAACAAGACCTCGTTGAAATGCCCGAGGACGACGACCACAACATCCCGACTCCTCTTCTCTCCCAACCCTACAGCAGAATGTCCGAACATGGTTTTGCGAATATGTCGAGTCGCAAGTCCAATATTAGTACTCTGGTCATCGGGTCCTACGTCTTCGACTGGTTGATACTCATCGCCGTCGGCGTCGTCGGAGTCGTGCTGGGTAACGTCACTCCGAATAAGAGACCCTTTAGCTTACAAGACCCCAATATATCGTACGTATACGATTCACCGTTGTCGCAATATCAATTAAAGCAACATGCTAACTTCTCTTAGTTTCCCTTACACCGTTCACGAGACCGTATCGTCCGCCCTCCTTTTGACCTGCAATGCCGCCATCCCCGTCGCCGTTATCCTGATAGTCGTTATGATATTTGTGCCTGGACCTACTGTTCCCAAAGGCACACCGAAATCCTTAATTTGGAAGCGGAAGCTCTGGGAGCTACATACGGGATGGCTAGGCTTAGCTCTTTCATTAATATCGGCTTGGATCATTACGCAAGGGATGAAGAATCTCTTTGGAAAGCCGCGACCGGATCTCCTATCCCGATGCCAGCCAGATCTCGAGAACTTCCGGAAATATATTGTTGGCTTTAACACGCCCTCGGACGACGGTTCGCCGAACGGCCCCTACAACGGTCAATTAGTTAGCGGAGATATTTGCAAGAATCCGGACAGTTCCTTGCTCGACGATGGTTTCCGCAGCTATCCCTCGGGACACGCTAGTTCATCGGCCGCAGGTTTGATTTATCTTTCGTTCTTCCTGGCAAGCAAGTTCGCTATCACGCTCCCGTTTGTTCCGGAGGGGACGCCATCCGCCGACACGGGTCTTGTAACCGCCTTCCCATCCCGACTACGCAGTGACGGTCTCGACACGTCCTACGAAGCTGTACGACAGGCCGCGCAAAATAACGAAAGCATCGAAAGATCCGTGTCTCCTGCTGGCCGAGCAGAAGCAAAACAGATCGGAGCCCACAATTCAGCCGTCTTATCTGTTCGCAGACAAGCTGCCGCGCCTCCCGTATATCTGCTCCTTTTAACCGTTCTTCCCTTTTTCACCGCCATCTTCATCGCCAGTTCGCGTTGGTTCGACTTCCGACACCACGGATTCGATATTCTCTTCGGGTTCATGATCGGCACCATTACGGCCTGGTTTGCGTTCCGCTATTACCATCTTCCAATCAGGTCGGGCGCAGGGTGGGCCTGGGGCCCACGCAGTCACGATAAGGCGTTTTGGGCGGGCTTGGGGTCGTGGAGTTACGCGACGGATAGGAAGCACTGGGTCCGGCCCGGGGACGAGGCAGAAGGAGTGCCGGGTCACCGCGCGGACGATATCGAGTTAGGTGTGCGGTATAGATCGAAAGCGGACGCTCCATCACATGCGGAAAGCTCGGAGACTGCTGCTATGGAAGCAGAGCGAATTTGAGAAAGGCATAAAAAGTTGAGTTGCTATTTTCAGGCGATTTTGATCGGCGTACAGGCAAGGGTATCTTCGCACTTGTAAACCATAATCAGGGTGCGTATATAGACAGGATATGGGAATGGTTGACTAGTCCTACTATACTAGCACCGGCAGCCACCTTCTTAGATCAACTTTGATAGAGTCTATCACTTTGCATATAACATATCTAGGTAGATATTCGGTGTTCCTCGTGATGATTTATACGACCTGATGTTATGGTCTAAATGTCTATTGCATACTATACCAGATAATCCAATGTTCAAACTTGTTATATTCTATTACTAGAAAGAGAAAGGCAGGGCAATGTTGATTCAACAACCATGTAGTCTAGAATCTTGTAACTTGGGGCCATGCCCACTCTTTCACACAAAGAAGTTTTGATTTGGCAATGCAGTATATATCACACTCTTTCGTTCAAGTGATGGATGAGTAGGTAGTCATCACACGTAGTCCGCACTGTAGTCTGTCAGGCGTCATGCAAATAGGGATGTCCCATAAAGGCCCAATCAACTGGGCAAGTTCTACAAGGAGAGAGAGGAAGAGATATGGCCGTAAAGAGACCAATTCTGTCATTTGGTAATAAAGCACCCCTAGACTGTAACATTCGCCAACTCTTCGACGTGGTCCTCTAAACATATGAAATCAGTACCCTATTAAAGAATACAATTAACTAGAAGTTCTTTAAGTGAGCTAAAATGTCAGAAATGGCTGTCAATTTGAGGTCGGAGTGTCGAGTACTAACCTCCTTGTTCAATTCTAATCGATGTCAAGGCAATACATACTTCGATTGTGACTGAACAAGCCATAGATACAACTTCAAGGATACAGTTTCATCAGTAGGTCTCGGAATTCCAACTCGACCAGCTCTTCAATCACATTGCTTCGATCCTTCTCCCCGACTCCGTCGAGGCATTCCAAGTGTCGCTGCTCCTTTCCAACAGAAACCGTTGGAGGTCTATTCATCGGGGACAGGCATTCTGGCTGGACGACAAAATCCAGCAGTTGAATCGTTCTCAAGACTCATCTTTAGTGATGGTGAAAGGAGCGAGGAAATTGCGGCCTCATCTATGGAATTTCTGTGTCTAGTCCATCGCGGCACTTCGAGAGGCCAAGATTCCCGTCATCTGGGCACTCAAAATTGTGCTTGCGAACGGAGGGACTTCTGAGGACATATCCAGAATTAGACTTCTCAAGTACCTTATGTCCCAGGATGTGCTCCTCAACAAGATTTACAGCGATGGCACTGGGCTCACGTCTTGGAGCTTATCGTGTGGCAGAGACTGGGGAAGAATGGGTTAATATGCTGCCTCCATCCTTGGAGGCATCCCGCTACTCTGCTTCGTCATCCACGTCAAATATTGTGTCAATCTCAGGAAGGCTTTCCCAAATTCTGGCCTTCGGGGTGGCTCAAGATGTTATCAGATCTTTCTGCCCGGAATATGAAGGCCGTTGTCAGCGCAGTAAAAAAACAGGCCTCATTATGTAACGATCGCTGACATAAAACAAGACAACCTTAGTAAATTACGGTACTTCGTTCCTGAATAAAAACGGAAGGTACCAAGATCTCACAGTGTCTGCGAACGGTGGAAGGCAAGCTCGACTCGCGGTGAGGACGCCGCCCTCTGATTCAAACCAGAGTCCCTTCAGATTGAAGTCGTTGGCCAGTGGCAAACGCAGGCGCCCTGGTTTGGGGCGACTAACTTGACGAAAGCAACGGGACTGACTTGATATATGATTTGGAACAGTTTTTGATAGCCTGACCCTTCTCGATTTGAATCAGGATTTTGAACTACGACGGTTGAGCATTAGTAATTATCAGATCGAATTCGCCTACATACCTGGTACACATGTGACGTAGGTAGCTGCTGTCTACGTGGATAGAGTTTATCATGCTCTAACGTAACTGGAAGGCAGCAACCACACAGTAAAGTTTGGTGACTGCTCAGGTGCCACGAATCACTGCCACTCGAAGCAACCGCTACCGTGTAGCAATCAGCCGCGCTTGGACCAACCAACCTAAAGGTATAAATACCTGGCCTCCCCCATTGGATCTTCCTCTCTTTTCTTTCTTTTTTTTCCTCATCCTGGTGCACGGGTTTTAGGCGTCACAGTGAGGAGCAATCCGAGTGCGTCTTTTTGCTAGTTGAAAACTAGAACATGACCGCTCTTGTCTGGCCTCGTGCTGGGCAGGGAATTTTTGGAACCTCAATCTATTTATTCTTTTCATCATGGCTCTATCCCGCGTTGGATGGAGGTGAGGAAGAGGCGAAGATGGTCTCGGACATCTTGGATAAAATTGTTCACCGTCCGGTACTAACGAACGAATATCGCTGCGCCCGACAGCGTCTATTCTCGAGATAACAAATTTATGCTTGATAATCTGCCTGATCGCGATATTTTGATATCGAGACGTTTTGGGTTATCTAGATGTTTCTTGCGACGAAAGAAGGTACTGGCAACGTACACAGATTTGAAGATAGTGTTAATGGCAATCCAACGGAGGTTCGGTCTAGCTAATGTGGCCATTAATGCGCGTATTCCTTTACATGCCTAACTTGAGGCAGCTTCGCAACAGATGGTTCCTATGCATTCTACACGGTTACATTTCTTACAATGATCTTCCACAAATCTCGAAAGCCTAAGCACGGCAAGGATAAGACGTCTACATCACGATAGAACAAGCCATGCATGGGAAGTTGCCTTTACGAAGAGAGAGATTACGGAGAGTCACTTTATTAGTATCCTATGGCTGCGGATTACCAATGCCGGGATACTATCATATGCTTGGGGAATCTTCTGAACGCCGTGGAATGAAACCCATCCTTCTCAAACGCCAACATGATGCCAAACTTGTGTCTTCATTACTAATGCCACCAGCACCGTCCGTTTCAAGTTTATTCCCCCCGTCAAGCCGGTGTTCCATTAAGGGCACAGAGAAGATTCTGTGCTAATACGAAACTGGAAAATGTCGTATGCAGGAAGAGATGCGTGTCGGAAAGCGTAAGGGAGTATGCGATCCTGTAGCATACATCGAATGTGGAGGAACCAGATTTTAACCCACAATCTCTCCTTCCATGGCTTCGAGTTCTACATCTTCTTCCTCCTCGTCCTCCTCCTCGAGATCATCGTCGCCAAGATCATCTTTAAACCCGCTCTCTATTTCCAGCTTTCGTAATCGTCGAAGCATGTCTGCACGCTGGGTATTTTGCCAGCGAATCAGCGCAGCCGTGGCGTGTACCTTAAATCCATAGACGCGGGGGATGTATCGGTCAGAGCTCTTGGGAGGAACCAACGCCGGATAGACCTGGAACATGATGTTGTGGAAGGAAGTTCCAAAGTACGCGCCATCAATGATGGAGTGCCGAGAAGACTTGGGGTTGTAGACGTCCTCACACCGAGCACAGTAGAGCTTGACAGGTTTTTGATGAGGGAGATCTGTTTGGCCCATGGGCAAAAGCGGATGAGAATGGCAGAAGACTCGCGGGCATTTGCCGAAATCAGCTTTCTTGTACTTGTCCAACTGCGAGAAAATCGTTAGCTTGTATGGGTAGGGGTCAAGGCGTAATCGATCAAACCATACCATCTTTGCCAAGCCACGCGTAGTGACAATGTAGCGAGCGTGGATCAAACCATACAGATGGCGAGCTGATTTCTCAATAGTCTCTCTCATCTCATCGTCGCAGTCGAGATCGAAAACATCTGTAATTAGATCAAGAGCATACTGATAATACTGGACCTCTGTGTTGAGTCCAGTTAAGTTGAATCGATCAGTGAGGTAATCCTCGTCAATCTCGCAGAAATACTCGTGTCCGCGTGAGGAGATGAACTAGTATTATGAATCAGCATTGAACAAGAATAATCTTTGGTAAAGTGTCTAGACAGCCCAAGCCCAGCCCAGACATATGTAAGACAGGAAGAAAAATGGCCCTGGTGAATGATATATGTCAAAAATCCCCAGTACTAACGATAGATACCCATTCAGAGGTCCTAGGCAGGACAAGGAAAGGGAAACGAGTCCCCAAGAAGAGAATCTTTTGTGGTGACCCGTTTTGCATATATGGAGACATTTCTGAAGTCGAGTCTTCCATAATCAATAGCTAACGTTGTAATATTGACCATGACATGTAACTATCCACAGAGGGGTGTGTATAGATGATGCTGTCGTTATCTCGAGACATGTCGTATATGATCCGATCCCGGAAACGTGTACTTAAAACAAAGGAAGGCCTCAGACAAGTATGAGAGGGTATGGGCGGTGGGACAATCTAATTATTGCAAATTTCTGCACTTACCCAGTCTCGCCAATAGCTGGTATAGTCGCTATCGGACTCGGAAGCGAACTCGTCCATCATGGCTGCGGTGAGGCAGTCGTGACAGACTGGCTAGCTATCGTTTGACCCGAGAGGAGCGCGACGACGCGACACAACCGTACTGGTTAGACTCCAACGAGACTAAGAAGCAACGTCGAAGAAGATGAACGACAACCCTGGGATGGGGATGGCGTTTGAGAAGAATAGTGGCGGTGGACGGGTTCAGGCGCAAACACGCAGCCAAACCTTGTCCTTAGACGTTGACGGTAGAATATGTATTTGGTGGGCTCCTGGTGGGGGAATTTAAAATCTAGGTGGGTCCTATCTCAGCCTCAAATGCTATCCAGGGATATGGATTGGCGGATCGTGTACTTGGGTACTTCAACTTAGGTAATGTAACTTCTCCATAGTGTAGGTACGTAGTACCGACTACTGTGTATATTCAATCGGCCGATGATTTGCCGGTGATTATCACTTACATAAGCATTAACGGAGGCCCCTGAACAACGAGTAAATAATAACAGGTCTGATAGAATTCCAAAAGGCCTTAGAAGGCCGTTTGCATATTTCAATGTTTAAATTCCATTTCATCTAGTAAACTCCATAAAAAGGCAGAACTGAACAGTGCTATCTCAGATTAGTCTCTGAGTCCGCATTCCTTTCCGCCTTTTAAACGTGTATTAAAGACGACCCAAAAAGTTACAATGCGATCCTTCAGCTCCTAACTACCTAATGGATGAAGAACGTGGATTACTTCCCATCCGAACCCATTTATCCTATGCTGCCTGCTCTATTCCATTTCCATTATATTGGACTTGCTGTGCCAAGGCTGCTTATGTCACTGGTTGATTG
The DNA here is from genome assembly GCF_022578515.1 of Annulohypoxylon truncatum. Lineage (NCBI taxonomy): Eukaryota > Fungi > Ascomycota > Sordariomycetes > Xylariales > Hypoxylaceae > Annulohypoxylon > Annulohypoxylon truncatum. Next base: position 157,488 of record NW_025953820.1, read on the forward strand.
TATGTCGGAGCCTGTGTCCGAGTTATGTCGCATTAAGCGGGAAGTACCGTTAGTCTTCAGCTGCGGTACCTCAAGCCTGCTACTTATGTCAGTATCATCCGACTCTTTCTTGATTCGGATGTTGACTAATTCCATTGCCTCCCTTAATGTCTCCCCACTTTCGTCCATTGCTGCTAGGAACCGGGCTAGCTCCTTGCAAAGCTCCCAATCTTCTTCTCGAATGGCCCGAGAGAATAGCCGCACAGACTGTTCCGATGCGGCACCTAGCTCTTCGAATGTGTGTAGTATGAGTAGATAACCACCGGCTGTCTTCAGCGAGCCACGTTGAAGCGACTCCTCGAATAACTCCTGCGGCGGAGGCAAGTACGCGAAGAGTGTTCGCCATGACCTAACCTCTGTTTTTCTTGTACACTGGACTACAATATCTAAGTACTGTTTGAACGAAGACAAGAGTGAAAGAACTCTGGGAAGAATGGCAGCCTCTGGTTTTGGTGCCGAGTCGACCTCTTCATCGAGAACATGATGAAGCAGTACTTCTAAGCCATGTGCGAAGTACTCGAGGTTTTGGTATTGCTGGGCTAGCTTAAGTGCAGCAGCGCCGTTGCTTGCGACTAAGTGAAATCGGAGAATTTCAGGAAGGAAAAGATGAGTCTATACATGATTAATTTAGTAAAGGGGGCGGGGTGATGAAGCGGCTTGCTTACCCTGATGGAGAAACGGAAGAAAGAGAAACTAACGTCTCTCCGTTGGACTAGTTCGGGTTCAACCCCTAGCACGATTCCTTTGCCTAGTAGAATGGAGAGAGGATAGAAGTCGATTGGCATAGAGACTGTCGGGGGTAGTTCCCCGGCTGGTCCTACTGAAGTCGCTCGTAGGACATCTTGAATATCAGGCCAGAGCTTTAGTTCGTGGCCTTCAAATACCCATAGTGAATTTCGAAGACTACTTTCCTCCGCCTCCACGGAATATTGCGCACTGGATTCATTTAATAAGTTGACTGATAAGTGATCTCTCATACTCGCATAGAATTCCACATTATGAGATATGACACGCATGTCATATTTAAGCTGCCCTTCGCTGTTCACTGACGGTTGGAGGAGGACGAGCTTCCCATCTACTAGGAATAGTACCGACGCAAACGCGACGTCTTGTGAGGGATCGCCATCGATCATCTGACTTTCGGGCAATATCCAACTGAGGCCCCTCACCCTCGCGGGCGATCTAACAATACCGTGAAACGCAATTTGTCCAACTTGTATGGGCCGCATGGCACCGGAGACGGGCGCGAAAACGAAGTGGTAGAGGAGATTATCGTAGGTGTAGACGAGTAGGGAGTCCTCTCCTGACGGGGTAATCAATACGATAGGTGCCGGCATCTGCTGAGTGAACATGACCGTGGAGCTCTCCAGGGCTGCTTCTCTTGAGTAGAGCCGGAGCTCATATGATCTATTAGCTTCAACAGCTGCCACTAAGATATGCTGGTACCAACACATCCCGCCCCTGACTTGGAACTCGTTCTCCATGGCTTCGTTCGCAAAGGTCTTCCATCTACCGCTGTTAACACTGTAGTGTGCAAGCCCACGCCTGCCAGCGACTGCAATGTATCTACCGTCAGCAGACACGACAGTACATTTGATAGGCCACTGATTTAAAAGGTAATTGGAGGGTATCCTAGCATTGTGCCAGAGAAATGGCTCAGCAGATATGCTAGTAAGGTCTGGGAGGTCATAGCCGCGGTAAACCATGACCGTAGATGAACTCTGCAGTACCGTGCGGAAGAGGTTAGGCGGGGTGTAGCAACCAGTCACTGCGCTTCGTGCCATCTCGAGAAGCCAAATGGCTTCGCTCTGACGAGCAACCATAAGGATCTCAGAAGCACCGCCAACCCAGCTAGCATCTATTACACCATCCAGCCAACCTTCCTGGTTGGCGGAAGTGATAGAAGGATTGGCGTTGAAGCTGTGACCGGCAGTCTTGCCAAAAACACTCCAGGTCGCCCATCCACTTTCATAACCCGCGAACAGGCAATATCCGTCTGGTGAATAGTTTAGTGATTTTAAGATGCCTGAAGTTTCAGACGAGACTGGGAGTTGGTGTACATGAGAAGGGGGGATATTTCCAGCGTAATCTCTAGCAGAGTATACACGTATACTCCCATCCGTACAACCCACAGCGACGAGCGAAAACCTGGCATTGACGACGGCCTTAACAGCACGATCACTCTCTCCGTGTGGCGAGTGAAAGCAATAACCTTTAAATAACTTCTTTGGATCGAAATCAGGGTTCTCTTTAGCTTTAGTAGCCGAGATACGTTGGACGGCGTACGCTTTCCCGTCGCTTGTAACCCAAGTAGAAAGGTTCATCGGCCGGTCGTGAGTCATTTCCTTGATCGTCACTTTCTTCTCCAACCAACCCATGCGGCTTACGAGCTCGGTGCTCGTTTGGTTGCCGGTACTATCAGGGGTCCAGCGAATGCATTGAACGGCAGCCGGTCTCTTGGTGGCAACAACCAACTCATCGTCAAGGGCTATAGCGCATTCGATGCCGGCGTCGACTTTAATCACCCTACGAAACCGGACGCTTATGTCACGAACTCCGGTTCCTTCTCCTGGCCCCAACAGGATCTGATCAGGTGTGTTGTTCCCAGGACCTCCAAAATGGCTTTGCCTACGCCTTTGTATGTTACTATGATCCGAGAAGCGAGGTTTATAAACGCGGGATTCGGCGTCGGTAGCAAGTGAATACGTAATTAAATATCCCAGGCTTGTTTGAACGACGAATATAACGGAATCGGGCCTTAGCAGAAGTGCGACATTAGTGCCATAGGACCTGATAGATGCTTCGGATCGGACGACAACGGCCTGGATCACAGTAGGCTAGGGGAAGGCATTGTTGAGGTTAGCACGTAATGCAAAAAGAAAACCGGTCGCATAGAGAACAAACCTTGGTTTGCCAAACTGTCATTGTAGTGGCTGTGATATTGGCAAACAGATGGCCGGTCCTGGATACTTTCAAGGCGATAATTGGATCTCCAGCTGGAATATCTCCTCCATCCGGCCCCGTAAGATATTGCTGTGAATTCGAGTTGCTTCCATCATGGTACACATCATGCTCTACCGAGTTTATAGCTGGTGTGGCCGGTGTCTTTAGGCCTGGAGTGACAGGCGGTATATGGGAATCTGGTATGTTCCGGTCTTTCTCATCTAACAGCACGGGAGGCGGTGGTTCGGCACTCGACAAGGATTCAGTATCGGCGGTTGTGATGGAAGCAGTGCCATCGTTGGATACGACGAAGTTGGACTTAGAGGAAGCTTGGCTGGTGGTTGTCGCATAGATTCTAGGAGTTCCGATGGGCCAGTACATGGCTAATGCAGGCGCTTAGAACCGTCATCCGTATACCTTAAGCGTTGGTAGGTCATAGATGAGGTGCAATAAGAATATGAGCAGCCAATTATGCCGTTATGTCAGCGTCCCGTCGGTTTTCAACATCTCGATACGTTAGAATAGACGGGCTTCAACTTTACATATGAACCTTGAATGTTGGCCTCGCAGGCCTCGGATCATGGATCTTGTTTAAAGTATGTACATAGGTACATATGCGCCTCTCAGCTCCGTAGCACTTTCCTGGACAGCTAAGTAGGTACCTAGGTACAGATGGGACCCACATGGATGTTTCTATTCGAGAGGCTAAGCACCGGTTGCATCCCGTTATAAAGATAATGCAGTTAAGAGTTAGAGTTAATACTAAGCCATATGGATCTGAGTTGTATATACGCAGTAGTAAAGCAAGCAGATACCATCTCAAACATTGGGAAACATCAAACAGCAGCAACACTTAACTTTTGCACTTTCTATTTCTTCGATTTTGCATTCAAGAAGATTTTAAAAACTGGCCGACTTTGAGATGCGAGTCTAGACCTGATCCGGCCGTATTCATATTAGAATCCTGTCTAGTCGGTAAGCCTCATCATGGCACGCATAGCACCTAGGACGTCTGTTGCGCCTGAGAGGTTGAAGACTCTACTTCCCTCTCTGAAGCCAACCGTTTACCATGACCCAAGTGCAAGTAAGGCCCAAGCAAAGTAAGTCAATATTCGCTTTCCTCATCTTTTGTTTTCGCTGTTCATAGTGACTTGTGTATGTGCCATGGATTTGCATTTTGGCAACACCAATATAAACCAGGGCTCACAATGCATTCTAGACATAACTGTTCTTCGCATTTTGCTAACCTCTTATAGCATCCGCACGATTGCCTGGAATCCCCTGGGGACCTACATTGCCACTGGTTGCGTGGACAAGACACTGCGAGTTTGTACGCCACCCACTCTCAGCTCATGTCACAAACCACCCCTTAGTAATGCAAACAAGGCTTCGCATTTGCTATGTGGATTTATCAAGTCCCTGTCAGGTCATTATACTATAGCGAACTGGTCCTCGATTACTAACTAGTTTAAGGGAACGCGGACAAACCCAATGTTCGTCAAACAACAGAACTGAAAGGTCATACCGCGTCTATTGAAAAGGTTGCTTTTCACCCTGTAAAGGAGCTCGAGTTGTGCAGCGTGAGTAGCGATGGTGTGGTCAGGTTCTGGGATGTCAAGACCAAGCAAGTCTTAAATGAAGTCAAAGGTTTAGGAGAAACGTATACCTTGGCTTGGGCACCCAAAGGCGAACGTGTTGTAGTCGGAAACAAGGTGAATATGCCGCTTCGACTCACATGCTTGATCCTGACTATTTGTATTAGGAGGACAAACTCTTTGTTATTTCACCCACTCAAAGTACCCCGATTTCATCACATCAACAAACCGTCCAGACGAACAATATCGCGTTTTGCTGGAGCGGACAGAGGATATTTGCTACTACTGGAGAAGGCAAGACGAGAATCCTCTCATTCCCCGACTTCGAGCCTGCTTATAAATTCGACTACAAGGAAGGACCAGAGGCCGAGTTCGTATTAACCGGCCATACGTCGTCCTGTATCACGGTTGAGCTACATCCGTTCAATCGATATCTAGCCACAGGTGGAACTGACTCACTAATTGCGCTTTGGGAAACGACTGAATGGAACTGCCTTAGAACCGCGACTAAGATGAGCGGTCCAGTCCGCAGTCTAAGTATGTTGTTATTGCAACTTATGGGTTGATTTTTATTAACAGCGTGGCCTAGGTTTCTCGTGGGACGGTCTTTACATAGCGGGAGGGAGCGACGAAGGTGAGGCCGGAACTAAATCATACCTGAGTTTGAACGTTTGTTTAAATTAACCGTCATATCTGCAGGTTCCGGCTTAGAAATCTTTAATTCCGAGACAGGGGAACATCTCTGTACTTACAAAACCGCGACACCTTCTCCAGTCGTAGTTTGGGCTCCAAATCGGTATGCGCTCGCCTACGCAGATTCAGGAAGTCTACGAGTAATAGGCGCAAGCACCGGAGGGAAATAGGATGACCAGGACTCCGGGTTATCACTCTCGTTGACGCAATTGAGGTCTCGAAATCGACAATGATTATATGGGGATGTAAGGTCTACGCCACATGCCTCCCCATTCCCTACGATTAGGGAGGTATTATTATGTATGCAATTACTTGGCATACCTACATCGAGCACCGCCTACATTTATTATGAGAGATGATTATTAGTCTACCAGTTGGTTGACCCAAAATGAGGCGGTGCAAAATAAAGATAGTTTCGTCGAAAGATGAGGCCTTTAGGAGAATAGACTCCGCTAATTCGCAGAAGCTTGCTGCACCAGAATACCTAATACAGAGAAGGAAAGCTTATGCACGCCTACCTGCGTCTGCTGCGTGTGCCCGCACAAGTATCATGGATGGAACTTGAACTGCTGGTCACCGCCCCTATGATATATCTCGAACCCCACTTTCAGCCCTAAAACGCATTTATGCGTACTTGATTTACATTACTAGATATGCAATTAGTAATTAGCTTAGATCCCTCCCCTTTGTTCTGCAGTCTAATTGGTGGTCACAGGCGACTAGGATCTCCTCCATGCCCGCTCTTATTTTTACATTCGTAGACCTTCCCCTTCTGACTGCTGCCTACATGGTTACGCAGTACATGGCACGTTGGGATTTCTATTCTTTTGCTGACATGGCTGCGCAGAATTCGAATGAAGCTGAGACTTTTAAAGGAGATTATCATGCTTGAAAATCTTGTCAGATTACGATGACCATTCAGCTTGAAATTTCTTGGCACCGAAATAGTCACAAGACAATTGAGTGTAAAGAAAGAGATTCAAGCAGATGGGATGCTAATAATTCCCCACCTTGCTAGATTCGAGACCCCCAAGGCCACATCCCTTCAGCCTTCCATTCTTCTAGCTTCTCCTTCTCTTACAACTACATACATATTTCCGGGCCATATCTCCGACCGTAAGATCTGAAATCTCACCGACTACAGATATCAAAATCATCGAGGAGAAGTATTAATGAAGAAGAAAAAAGTGAATGGGACAAATTAGTGAAGAGAAGAGCATTCAGCTGCCCCACCACTGAGATCTCTTTGCACTGGTGTCAATCGGTGCGTGGCGAGACTGAGGCGCTCATCCTTGAGCCGCTGTACCTGGTGTCTTGAGACCGACGCGCATCACGAAATACATACGTCCCCGGCTTCGGATTCTTCTACCGATACACGGCGGACCTTCTAATCAAACCCTTAAGGCGCATCACCAATTGTTCTAATGTCGACATCAACTGGAGAGGCCCATGGCGTCGCGGCCAACGATACTGGGTCTCAAGGTACTAGTCCGAACGCCGATGCGAGCCCATCAGCTGCAACTCAAAATCAGAACAATGGCAATGTTCCGAGACCAAAACGATTGGCATGTATGATATGTCGGAAACGCAAGCTCAGATGCGACGGCATTAAGCCTAGTTGTAGCACATGTACGAGATTGGGACATGCCTGCGCATACGATGAAGTGAGACGAAAGAGTGGCCCGAAAAGAGGCTACGTGAAGGCTCTAGAAGAGAGGTTGAGTGAGTATCAACCTAGCCAGATGAACATCATGCCGAGGGAATAGACACTAAGACGTCCCGCTCCCGTATAGAACAAGTCGAGACGCTTTTGAACAAAACCCAAGAGCCGCCGTCGTTCAACGTTAGCCCTGATACGGCCAAGACTCCTAGCAACGTCACCTTCGAGCAGAGCCGCACTCAACAGGCTCCTCCAACCCCTAACTTTAACGTTACAAATCCTTCTATAGGTATCGCAAATGACCGAGATATGGATCGATGGCGCTTTAATGGAGAATCGCCTCAAGCCAGCGGCGGTTTGGATGATTTTAACTTTAATGGGAATATGTCGATGAATATGGGCGGTATGGATAATAGTTTCACGTGGGAGATGATCGGCCTAGGTTTAGAAGAACCTCTCCCACCCCAAGAGACGATCGATGAACTGTAAGCAATCTTGTACCATAGATGCGAGTTGGTCACCAACTAACTGAGCCCTTTAGCCATCAGATATACTTCGATAAAATCCACCCGTCGTTGCCAATGATTCACAAATTCCGATATCTAGCAGCGATGAACCTGTATGCTACGTCTATCCCTTTTCTGTCATCTTATATATCGGTCCTAGTGCATCGCAATCCGTATTTATATTGACCTCCACGCTTACCCGCTCTTTAGGGCGCCAAACCAGAGACCTCCTGTTGCATTACGGTATGCTATCTGGACACAAGCTTGTGCCGTAGCAGACAAATACGCAGATTTAAAAGACCTCTTCTACCAGCGTGCTCGTAAATACGTGGAGGCGGATTACGTCAAAGGCTACGGCGAGCACATGATTTCAGTAGCTCATGCTCAGACTCACGTACTACTTGCCTCATATGAGTTCAGGATGATGTACTTCCCGAGAGCGTGGATGAGCACAGGTGCGGCTGTGCGTCTATGCCAGATGTGAGTTGATTAGACTTCTTTTGCAACATCTACGTGCTCATAACATCCAGGATCGGACTACATAGGTTAGATGGGTCAGGCCTCGACGTAAAGCAGTGCCTTCCGCCACCTCGCGACTGGACCGAGCGGGAAGAGAGGCGGCGGACCTTCTGGATGGCTTTCTGCAAGGATAGATATGCTAGCATTGGGACAGGCTGGCCTATGACCATCGATGAACGAGACGTGATGACCAACTTGCCTTCTTCAGAGGAGGCATTCGAAATGAGTCGCCCGGAACAAACGCAATCGCTTGCGGAGTCCATGTGCCCAGCTGGAGCAGCGAAGCTCTCGTCTTTCGGGGGTATCGTCCTAATGGCCTGTCTATTCGGCCGGAACCTCGTTCATCTCCATCGCCCGGACGCCGACGACCGCGATCATGACCTCAACGGAGAATTCTGGAAGCGTCACAGAAATATGGATAACATTCTCCTAAATACCTCGCTTTGTCTACCGAACCACCTAAAGCTTCCTGCCGGTCTTGCCAATCCTAACATTGTATTTACTAATATGAATATCCACACTTCGACAATCTGTCTTCACCAAGCGGCTATTTTCAAGGCGGACAGGAACAAACTACCACCGTCTGTTAGCGCAGAAAGCAAAGTTCGCTGCATCACGGCGGCGAATGAGATTGCTAGCATCATGAGAATGGTGTCACACTTGGACTTATGTGCTGTAAGTTGTTTCCAAGGAATTCCAACGTGCAGGATCCTATGGTCTAACAACGTTTTAGATGAATCCGTTCATATCATTTTGTCTATATGTTGCTGCACGGGTCTTCGTTCAATACCTAAAAAGTCGGCCAGACGACAGCCAGACGGCCGACTCGCTACGATTCCTCCTCGCTGCCATGAACGCATTGAAGAGGAAGAACCCCTTGACTGAGTCATTCTTGGTACAGTTAGATGTCGACTTAGAGGCATTGGGTACGAGGATACCTAAACTCAAGTCCGCCTTCCCAAGGAGCGCAGATAGTGTAGGCCCCCTATTTGAATAACTTCCTATATTCCCGTCACTAATTGAGCTTTTGCAGCCCGGTTCCGGCATCAGGATGCCAAAGATGGGCAAGCATGACGGTAAACCCTGCGAACCTGAAAGCGGCAGTGCTGGCGGAGGTATTCTTGCATATCGCCACGCGAACATAAGCGACGAAAGCCCAAGCAATCCAAATATTGGCCAGTGTGAGCACCCGAATCCGATTAACAGCAGGCAGAGGTCAGACGATTTTACGGGCCAGAATTGGCTTCCGAGGGACCAACAGATACCCACGCGCGAGCGGAGCTCCTTTCCGGATCATTGCAACCAGGAAACAATCCCGCCAATCTTATTTCCGGGAGGGTTCGTGGACGGTGCGGGGAGCGACTCGAACGATCTGTCGACATCGTCAAACACCAACGGCGCGTCAAACCAACCGACGCCAAACTCGAGCAGTGGCTCGGATAACCGCCAGAGTACAAACGGTGCTGGTCACATGGGGAACTCGAGCGGCAGAGCATCTTTTGATACTAGCCCTGCCGGCTCCCACCATAACCTAGGCTCGCAATCGGACATGGATGCAACAGCTTTCTTTCAGATGGGTGGCAACAGCATGGGTATGACTCCCGAGCAGTCTTTTGGCACGGTAGATCCGTCTGGGAACGGCTTCACGATGCCAAATAACTGGCCTGGGCAGACCGGTACTGGTATGACGCCGGTGGCAGAGGGTGTACTTCAGCACTTAATGGAAATGCGAATGGAGTTGTGGGAGTCTGGTCCATAGTGTTCTCACCACGATTTACGGTTTGTCAGAGGATTTCCCCGTTCATGGTATCTAAAGGGGGGTAAGATGGATATATGGGATTTGCAGGTACTGGGTTGGGTATTTATCTGAGGCTTGGCTTGATAACCATAACCCTTCAGGGGCGTTACATGTTCAACCTCGACGCGGAGGTAACGCTCGTTCCGAGCCGTATAGGACACAATTTATGACATGACGTGGGCGGCGTACTGGTTGTACTATTAGATATGTACTTAGGCGACGAGACGAACCTCACTTACCCTTATACTCCAATCTCACATGAATACCTGAACACAAGATTTATGCAATGCACATACATAATACACCAAGTCTTATGATACCTATGACCTGTAAGTGCCTGGATATATCATGCCGTTTATTTGCCTAACTTATCTCCGACTATTTCTATTAGTCACAATGATATATCACCATTATATCACAGGGGATGTCGCAGGGAAACTAGAGCGATAATTGGATACGTATTAGATAGGTACGGATGGTACAGATGCAGCACGTAAGCTTGCCTCGTATTATAACCCGGACAAGTCAGAAAAAGATGTTATTTTTACATCCTTAATCCAACGTGTTTGATAATAAGAGGTGTCGGGGTTCGGGGCCTTGCAAAAGGAGGGGCAAGAGACTGTTGGTAGTTATATTCAATGGATACACACAGAGTTGATGGATGAGATCTTAGATCGTCAGGGTCCGATTCCTTTATTGGTGGCTTCTGATTCTTCGTGGCTAATAGGATGTTATTATTACTATTCGGTACCATTTATTACCATTACACATTTTATGTTAGGTTGGTTCACTGGTCGGGTAGGATTTGTACCGTTAGTATAGTTGCTAGCGCGGGGAGCTACTTTAGGTTCTGGCCGTTTCTCGGCATGTGGGGCCTCGAACGATAAGGTACAAGTGTTCATTTGCCACTTTAGGACTAGGCCGTAACAATCCAAGGAGCCAGGTCTGGCCGCCCTGGCACAAACGGGCAGGGACAAACGGGAAACAACCAGTGGACTCTTGTCAATACTATTATGCAACCGGGGAATTGGGGGGGAAGGGGTGACGGGGTTGAAGGAGGGACCCATAAGGCGGGGCAATTTACTTGAGCTGCACTTTCAGCTTCTATCGGCGCTTTTTACACTTTCATCTGATCTTTTTTTACATCTTTGTAACGTCCTAGGTAACTTAAGGTAACTTAAACTAGACTCTTTTCCGCTTTGCCGGTATCGTCCGATTCGATCATCCCAATTTGGATTCCCTAGAAAAAGGTATTCCTTAACTAACCTACCAGCCAAATCATGATCTTGACGGCGAAGACACTTCGCCCTCGACACCCGACCTGAGAATGGGGTAAAAACGAAAGCTGGTGAGCTGCGCCGGATATGTTCAGAGGCATCAACCAGCAGCAGCATCACCATCATCGCTCATCACCTGAATAAACAGCAGACGCATCATCGCCGATAGCTTCGATAATAATGGACCCCGCCTCTGTTTCTCCCTTCCCAACGCAACCACCGCCGCCGCCTCAACCGCCTCCTACTTCTATCCCTCCTCCTCCCCCTCCTCCTCCTCCTCCACCGCCGCCGCCGCCGCCGGTAACTGAAGGTCCTTTGTCGCACGATATTCGCCGTCACGATCATCACCCGCCTCAGGCGCATCACTTCCGCGTCCCGTCTCTATCGTCGCACCCGAATATCGGCTTATCCGCTCTCGATCCCGCAGATCCTGCCGTCTTCCAACAACACCTCCAACGCTTACACTCCGTACCGACCGTACCTGTTGTTCAAGGCGACTTTGTTCCGCACGGCCGAGATGGATTTGACCAAGACCCTAATCCAGCTCGCATGCTTCAGAACACACATAACCAATCCACTTCTGACCTTCGTCGAACCCCACACCAACATCATGCTACTCTCCCACCTTCGTCCTCACACTCGGCGCCGCCCGCGCATGGTCAATTTGGTATCCTAACACAAAACCCCATGGCCCGACCCAGTGTAGTGCCTCAGCTTCAAGCAGAGGAGGACTTGTTCCCCCAACCTTCGCAAGTCAACCCCTCGGGCCCCGAAGCTTCCGAACAGAGACCGCATGGCCAATTGGTCAATAGGATAGTTGTCGACCCACCCGACCTCCAAACTTGGCGTGAGAAGCTGTTCAACGTTGACGATACTATCATTCTGAGTAATGACCAGTAGGAAGCAGGTTATCCTCTAGAACAAAGTCTGCAGGCTAATAATAACCCACCAGGTTCGAGACCTACTTTCCTCATATCGACAACGTTTATTCCCATAGATCTACGCAGAAGTACAAGCGCAAGCCATTTATCTCTCATTACTGGGATTGCCGAATGAAGGGGCGGCCACCAGGTACTCCTAAGTCCGATGACCCCTCCAAAAAGAAACGGAAACGAAGCGCGCGTGAGAGGGATCTTTGCGACGTCAAGATCAAGATTACCGAATACTTTCCGGGAGCCACGATTCTTCCCGACGGGGATCCGAGCTTCAATCTGGCGCAGTCGAGTGCTTACCAGTCTCCGCAACAACAAACGTTTGGCGACGGTCTGTCGCGACCTGTAGATGCTCACCTAAATGGGGAAAAGTTCTGGACCATACAACGTGTCAATGGCAATGGGGGGAACGGGAAGGGCGACGGCGTCGCTGGTCCTCACAAACATAGCCTGGAAAAAAGCGATGAGATCAAGAAATCTACCGTTCAGAGGTTTATTGCTGCGCAAGAGAAGGAGGCAAAGAAGATCCAGGTGGGTTACTCCTTGTATCATAGACGTGGTTACCTTTGTACCCGGTTTTATATATGGGAAAAGATCTGTCAAGCTACAATTGATCTATGGGTTGTTATTTTCACTCGACACAGTGGAGGAAAGAAACCTTTAATGGGATACCGGACATCCCCTGTTGCCGACTACGCCCTTTTTCATTTCATTGCTATTTTTTTCTAATACATAACAGAACCTCAACCAAGGATACAGAAATACTAACTCCAAATTATAGAAGCCGCTGCCAAAGAAAATGTCAGGAAACGCGCTCACAACGGCAAAGAAGCACTCGAAGGAGCACGACCTGAAGCTTTACGCTGCTTGCTTTTGGTGAGTACTTATTTTTAGACCGCACGTTGCCACCCACGCTGATGGGCGTTCCCTTGTCAGCCCCTTTTCCCAGAGAGTATGGATCGCCCTCGAGGCGAAGGGTATGCAATATCAGTACTGCGAGACAGATCCATACAGACGCCCGACCCAGTTACTAGAGGCAAATCCTCGAGGATTGGTCCCGGCCATTCGGGAAGGTGAATGGGCTAGCGGCGAGAGCGCCATCATCCTTGAATATGTAAGCTACCTGTCGGGCTCCATGCCACAGGACCCATTGAGGTTACTGACCACAGCTGTTCTTGCTAGCTTGAGGACCGTGACCGAACAGTGCCCCTTTTCCCCACGGACCCGAGACTAAAGGCGAACTGTAGACTATGGATTGACCACGTGGGTTACCGTTAAGACACTCTTACGAGCACGAGAAGCGTTGAAGGCCTAGCTAACCTATTTAGATCAACGCCAAAATAGTCCCGGCTTTCTTTGCTTTGGCGAGGGCGTCCGACTTCGCGAAGCAGGCAGAGTATAGGGAAAAGCTTCAGGGCGAAATAGCGGCTCTTGTCCAAGCTGCCGACGAAAGGGTAGGTGAATTCATTCTGTCCCATACTGTTTTATTGAAGAAAAGAGGTCTTTCTTACCGTTTTCCTATTCGTATAGGGTCCGTATTTCCTTGGAGGAGACTTGTGTCTCGTAGACATCCACTTCGCGCCTTTCGTCTTGCGCATGTCCCGCATCCTCCGAGAGCTACGTAACTGGGGCGACCCGATGCCACGCACGCGGTGGTACCAGTGGGCGGACGCTCTCGAGACGAACCCGCACGTCCAGGCCACGACCAGCCAGAAAGAGCTCTACGCCGAGACGCTGGATCTGTTTCTTAACAGCCGCCAACCCCATGGCGAACATTTCGGATCGTAGAGGCGTCATCTATTGGTGCCGTCTTATTCTTCTAGATATATACTTTTAAGACCTAAGAATACGTAACGCATAACTAGGTAAGGGGGCGGGGATTTCCTTTTTCCAGGAGTACATTTATTTATATATATATATATATATACATACAACGGGGCGGGCGAAATTGGCTCGGGTTGTTAAGGGCGGTCTTCGTTTCTGAATTTCTCTCTTTTCCTTCCTTTTATCCTTCTCACTTCCCGCGTTAGATCGTTACCGTTCGGGGAATGAGTTAAAAAGGGGGTAGGTGATATAGGATCGGAGTTTTAGTTTTATTCCAAATCGCTTTGATTAGGGGGTTTCGGTTGCCGGATTCGAGCTTCGTATATACATATATATATTGGCAAGACGCTCTGTGGAGAGTTGTGATTCACCGTACTTATCTACTGGAGGTTACGGATGTTTAAAATGGCGTGGCACGCGTATGTATAGGAGCTGGCTTGTTGTGATTGTTGCGCTTCGGGGACATACGTATCTAGGCAAATTTGTCGACGGTATATTGGAATAGAGTTGAAGAGCTTGCCGCGGTATCGTCTTTATAGTGGTTGAGTTAAGTTATCGACCACGCTTGTCACTGTGGTATCCTTCATGATATGGCGCTTGCCTATGAGTCTACTGACATCGCACATTCCTGCTAGACATAGTTCTAGTCGACTGAGACCCTAATACTGCCTTGTTAGATCAGACCAATTCGTATATCTTATAAACCTTCTAATGCAAGTTTGCAATTATTGTCTCAGTATCTAGTTAAGCAACAATTACTCCGTCTTACGATATTAATTCGACTATGAATCCGGGCAAAGGCTCAGCTGTCATGATTCTGTATTACGGATACATCCTACGTTAGATACCTAAAGGAGACGGTACAGGAAAGGGTTATACTAGGTACCTTACTATCACTACTCACCAAGTGAAATCTCTCGTATATTGAGGCGTATTACAACATGCCTTATATTACTAACAGAAAGTATATCCAGACTAATTGACAGTTGGGTGGGTAGATTTTGCGTATAGATATAAGGGTAGGATGACAGGCTAAAGATGTATAACTTCCCGGGGTTTCTCTTGGCTACCTACGCATGAAGAACACAAATGGCACTGATAGACTGATGTGTTCCTTATGAGCTTTGAATCGTTATTGGCCCTGCGGGGAGAAATTTTCTGCTCGCCTCGATGAGTTCTAGGCAACACGTCTGCTGATTAGCTAAGAGAAGACGACGGATGATAAGGACTACATAAGTAGGCATGTATAATCATATAAAGATTGAAGCCAGCGATGTGACACCGAAACATAGACGAATGTCAGGCCTGCATGATATTGGGCTGTGTAGTTCTTCTTGCTAATTAACTTATGATATGTACCCAATGTAAAGGAATATTTGTTGAGAACCGGAGTAAGTACTAAGTATTGATATTTTATTCTTGATGTCCCTATTAGGTAGGCAAACTAATTAATGCCATGTTTAGTATTGTAGTTCTAGATTGGTGGCATACTCCGCAACCCGAATTTTGCTTCGGGAATCCGGTGATGTGGATGCTTCTGTGCTGCGTATGTATGCAAATTCAGTTAGCGCAAAGTGGCTTCGCATCACGCATGATACCGCTTTCACCGGGGGGCGCAGTAGGATTTCGAGATCGGAGTCCTCCTACCAACATTTTTCTCATTTTATCCCTTCGACTTATCATATCTGTGTACATACAATTGTACATACATACATAGGTAGGGAGGGAAAAATAAGAGAAGGAACATGGAACCACACTCCGCTGCAAATCTTGGATTTAAGTTCCTTGGCTTCCAAGGTTCTTTTAAGTCTACCTCTGTGACTGGTTCATTTTTGCTCGGTAATTGCAACTTACGTCAATGTGGTGCAAGGTTTGCTTCTAACAGGTACAACTCGCTTATAGGGGTTGACGTCAAGGGCAGCTCGTCAGGTTACACGCATCTTCAAGCTTGTTTTCTATCGACAGACAGACAGATAGCCCCGCTTCCAACTGCTACCAAACTTTAGTTCCAAAGGTTTCCCTAACCGCATCACCCCAGCACCCCAGCACCCATTACTTGCACTGCATCATCTTGCGCCCAAAGCTCGCCTCAACTAGCCCTTGCCCCCGCAGTGGCTTGTCGTTCCATCCCATTCATTGCGCCTATTACTCATAACTCATACTCTCTCATACTCCCTCACACTTTTTCAAATTCCCAAACTTGGTCACTGACTCAGTTTTAACTTTCATCTACTTCATCAACCAAACCCACTAGGCAATAGACTTTCATCCGTCTAAGCGCCAACAATGTCCGCGTACGACCCGTACGATGCTCCCCCGCGCGACTATCCTCGCCGGTACCACCATGATGACAGGCGTGATAGGGCGAGTCCCCGCTACACCGAGACTCAGGAAACCTACTACAGAGTAAACCCAAGTACCAGGACTGCGCTTGTCCCTAGGGTGCGCGAGGATAGCGAGCTGTCAATCGAGGAAGTCCACCGAGATTTCCCTCCTCCTGGTTACTCCCGGGACGTCCGTAGAGCCCGATCGGCTGAACCTGGTTACGATGATTACTACTACGAAGGTCGTCGCTCCTACGATGCTGCGCCTAAGGAACGCCGTCACAAGAAACCCGGTAGTGTCTATTACGAAGAAGAAGAGAGAAGCCGCAAGCGCGTTCTATCTAAGCAGGAAAAGATTATTGCCGCCGTCGCTGGAGGTCTCCTCGCTGCTGGCGCTAAAGAGCTTTTAGATCGTCGCGAAGCTGAGAAGGAGGGTGTCGAAGTTCATCGCAATGTAGCCGCTTCTGCTGCTCTCGGCGCAGCTGGCGCTTTCGCTGGCTACCAGGGAGCCGACTTCTATAACAAGCACGCCGGCAAGGAGGATAAGAAGTCAACCTACCTTGTTCATAAGGGACGGGATGGTCGTGTCGTCGAGTACTACTCCGACGATGACGATGAAGATCCAAGAGATCGCAAAGGCAACAAGTCTTTTCTTGAGAATGCACTGGCTGCCGCTGGTCTCGGGGGGGCTATTAAAGCTCTAACTGGCGGTGCTGGCTCCGATAGGGACTCAAGAAGTCGCCATGGAAGTCGACGTGGTAGCCCAGACTCATACCGTTCGCGCGATACGAGAAAAAGTTCACGAGATACCCCTGCGGCTAGAATGCAAAAGGCTGCCAAGGCATCCCTCGTCGCCGGTGCCGCAGAAGCTTTCCGAGTTGCCAAGGAACCAGGTGGTTGGAAGGGAGAGAAGATGAAGCGAGTTCTCACCGCGGCTGCCGGCGCTGCGACCATTGACGCTGCCCACGATCCTTCCAAGGACAGCAAGCGCCATCTTGTAGAAGCCGTCGTCGGTGGTCTCCTTGGCAACCGCATGTTGCATGGTTCTAGAAAAGATATCGAGGAAGACCGAAGGACAGGCCGGAGCAGATCGCGATCCCGTGCCCGATCTGAGGGCGGCTCAAAGGCGAGCGGTCTCGCAGCACTAGCCACGGCGGGTTTGGGTGCCTTGGGTGCCAAGAAACTCGTCGAGGGCCGAAGCCGATCCCGATCTCGCCGGGGAGACAGCGTTGACTCGTATGACAGTCGCAGCCCCTCGCCACGCAGGCGCCGCAGTAGCCGCAGTCGCAGCCGTAGCGTTGTTGACAAAGCGCGGCGTAGCCTTGCTAAGATCGGCATCGGTAGCGACCCCGAACCTCGCGATGATGACAGTTACGATGACGACCGTCCGCCTCGCAAGAGTCGTCACAGGAGCCCATCAGACGACCGATATGATGATGATGATGATTACAACTCCCGGGCCTATATGAGAGGCGGACGAGGTCCCCCGGCTCGTGATGCTTATGATGATTACGATGAAGAGGAGCGGTCTATCGGCGGTGGAAGATCGCGTAGCGGATCACGTTCAAGAAAAGGTAGGTCTAGTTCTGCTTCTAGTAGCGATCTTGGAGATTCAGATGAAGATAAGAAGATGACGTCGAAGATGCGACGTAAACAAATGATTACGACGGGGTTGGCAGCTGTCGCTACTATCCACGCTGCCCACAATGTGTATGGCAGCATGGGACAACGCGACGCTAGACATAGGGCAGTTAAGGAAGGCAAATTAAGCCCAGAGGAGGCCAGAAAACTGAGGACTAAGGCACTTCTGCAAGATGCGGCTTCGGTTGGCATCGCGGCACTGGGCGTCAAGGGCGCCATCTCGGAACTCAAGGAAGCTCGAGAACAGGCCAAAGCAGTCAATGAGTGGAAAGAGGAAAGACAACGACGTCATGAAAAACGACTTGAGCGACTGAAGCGGGCAAATTCCACCAGTGGTCGCAGGTCCAGGGCTGACAATTGGGATAATTCAGCTCCATCGCAAGATAGTCGGTACGACGAGGGTCCTCGTTACGCTGATGGGAACCCTTACTCTGCTGCTTTACCCGCTCCTCCGGTGGGCTACGACAGAAGATGATAGGCGAGGGTGACAAATCACTCTCCGTCACTTACACACGGGCCTTAATTCGCTGTGCGCCCAATCACATACACGTGTGGTCTGCAGTGGTCTGCCTCATGCCCCGTTACGATTTACGACATATCATGAATGATGGTTTTGGATAATACAAAATTTATAACGAGGGCGTTTGGAATAGGTTGAAATTTGTCTGCCTCGAACTGTTACTATGGAACTAACCCCGGTCGTTCTGAGATAGAAACAAAGTCTCATTGGTCGCGTTGCATCTCTTCTGAATCTCCTAACGCTACGCACAATTCTATGATTACCTACTTGTATAACTTGAGCTTTTCACTGATACCAATTGGTTTTGTGACAGATGGGCGTCATCACCGCCACCGCCACGACAAATAATGTGCACACGTTCGGCTTTAATGCAATAAGGGATATATGTGTGTTACCTAGGCCTCAGCTCGTGTTACCGGATACGGGTTTTGGCATCTGGAAGCATCGGCCCTTATGCAGGACAAGCGCGGGACAGCCATACAGCCACCGGCGACAATGGTTGGGTGTATGTTCTGCCGAATACCGCGGGCTTGGGCTCGTGCCTCCCGCTCCCACGAACCGATTTGAGCATTCGGAGCTCATGCCCCGCTATCTAGGAAGACTGGGTGTCTCTACAGTTCCGACGTTATGGTCAAGCGGCCGTGATTGGGATTGTGATGGAGACGGGAACGAGACTTGCAGGGTCCTTTATAGGATTGGGTAGGATCTGGGCTCGTACTAAGCTAACGCACGCGTGGCACGTATCGATGGGTCGAGACTTGAGGGAGGATCTACCAACAGGATCTAATTAATACTCGATATACGTATCTTGGGCGGTGTGTTGTATATGTGGGAGGGGGGGGGGAGGGGAAGAGGGGAGGGCGGTAGGTTTGAATTGCTTGGGTATATTTCCGGGGGCTGTTCCCAGTCTTTGACGATGACGATTATGACCTTAGGATGACCTCTGATTGGATGAAATCACGAAGTCTTTTCCTTGCTCTTATTGGTCTTATTTCTTGTGTTATCTATCTCTTATAGTCAAATTATATATTTCACGCGTGCAAACTTATGATGCTTACTCATCGCCCTAAGTGATCAGATACACCCAACGATCTCAAGGAGGCGTCGTTGGGCGAGTACAGTGTAACTGCCCTGTCACAGGACAGGTCTGCCTCTACCCGACTGGAGGCCATGCTTCCACAAGTACGCATACACATGAGAGTAAGTAGATATCCGTAAAATCAACCACGGCGGGGAAGTAGGGAAGGGAGTTACATTCGGCCTGGCGACCTTACGTGTCTCTAATATACAGCTGATCGCCATTGCATCCGCCCGTTTTAACGTCTTGCAAGGGGGGCTATGGTGTAGAGGGGGAAAGAACATAATTCCGCGCACATTGGAGAAGGTACCCTACCCGTTACAACCCAGATCGGACCCCAAGGTACGAATCGGGGGCATAAGGTGTAAAGAAACCCCATTTTCTCTATAAAAAAATGGACACAATGTCCAGATACCATAATCGTTATTCTGTCGCAGCTTTTTCCGTAGCACAGGTAAGAGCGGGCTAATATACAATGTATGATGTCATCGTGCTGACCGCCTCTCCCCCTTTCGGGGCCGCGGCGTGGGAAAGGAAGACCAGAATATCCCGCGCAAAAAAATAATCATACCACTCCCCTGGATCGTCCGGCGGAGGTTTTGTCACCTTTGGGAGAGGGTTCGGGGCGGGGGTTTGCGAGAGTCAAGGATAACCATGTTTTATTCTTATCCAGTTCATTGCGATATTGTACTTTGTATGTGCATTTGGTATTTCTGTATCTACGTCGCGTTCCTGCTTTCCCCCTGGTGGAGTATTCATAATTTCCCGAGGACGGTGGAAACGATCATCCAATTCCTTTACTCTACCGGTACCTAGGTAGTCTAGGAGATCCCAATAAGAGTAGTACGTATGTAGGTATCGAGAGCTTTAGGGTGTAGTTCTTTCAAGCTCTGTCGATGTCTTGGCATTCGAACAAGTCGAGCCGCATGGTCACCTTCCCCCACAGCTTGGCACTCGTCCGAATAAGTATGGAACCCAGGAATGGAATGTCCCTCTCGGCCGTCTCCACGAGGATTGGTTATACTACCCGGGGAACGGGGCTTAACGAGTACGCAAATGGTGTGAGGGCATTCTGAGACGATACACTCTCGGCTGAACAATTTGATAACCGACCTGTCCTCGATCATTTTATTACACTGGCTTCCTCGCTTATGTGAAATAGCCTATTATGTACAATGTCGGACCATACACTCGCATCTATGGCATCTTGATTGAGCATATCGAGTGCAAAAGGTAAAAAGCCCGATTAGCTGACAGCTCCTCCACCTTGTTTCCAGGCTTGAGCCATAGCCAACAATTTCGACAGGTCTTGCTTCTGCTCGTCATCCGCGGGGAAAACGTAGTCGATGTACTCCTCATACGTGTCGTCTTCAAGTTTGCGCCTACGCTTGGTTCTCCGTGGCATTTGCTTCTGGACCTTCTCGATATCTTCTGCCGAGCCGTGGGTGCGCTCGAAGGCCAGCCAGGCATTAAGCAGGGAAACTCTCTCTTCCTTGAGCTCTTTCTCCTTCATGCGTTTATGAGCGCGCTCAAATACACTGCGAGCCCTAGTTTTCGCCTCCTCGCTGACAGGTCGCTCCTCTTCCTCACCTGTTTCTTCCTCCTCTTCTTCTGGGATGTTGATCTCGAAATGCGCGTAGCTAATCCAGACCTTGACATGATCCGTCTTCTCTAGCAATCTCTCGTATAGATCACGTGTCTTCTCATACTCACCCTCCTCTTCCTCGAAATCAATATATGCCTTCCATAGTAGCTCTGGCATATCTAGAACTTGTTGATTAATGGCAAGTTCGAAAATGGCTCTCGTCCTGTCAAGATCATCTAATCCTCTTTCGAGCTCGGCGAATTTGATCCATGTTTGACAGTTGGCTGGGTTCCACTCTATATGCTTTTCGTAGAGTGTTCGGCATCGCACGAATTCGAACAATTTCAGTTCAAGCTCGATATAGCCCTTGAACAATTTGTCTTTCGGGCACATACCAATCGCTTGTCCGAGAGTCTTTCGCGCAGTCGTTAATTCGCCCTGTCTTATCTCAAACTGTGCTCTTAGTAGCCAGACCTTAGCAAAGGTGAATTTCTTGTGGGGGATTAGGTCGAGGCATAGTTTGTAAATTTGGCGTGCTCTGTCAATGTCCTTGGCCTCCATCTCCTCCCAGATTGCGTAGAAGATCCACAAGTAGATGTATCGGCGCCAATGCCTTTTCTCCTGTGTCGGCGGGATTTGAGCCACAGCTCGCTCGTACACATCCCTCACTCGATCTAGGCTGCCCGAAGTCTCCTCTAATCGTGCGTAATCGAACCATATATCATAATTCTTCGGGTTCTCTTTGATCTGATCTTCGTAAAGCCGCCTCCGTTTTGATAGGATAACGTCCTCGACGCCGTCTCGGTCGCCATATTGTTTCTCGAAAGTGGTGTAAGCCTTATGCAACCCCATAGATTTTGATCGAGGAAGGCGATCTAGGGCATACTTGTAAATAGCCCTGGCCCGCTCATACTCTTTGAGTTTGGCCTCAAATCTAGCGTAGGCGATGAAGAGTCTCTCGTCGACGAATTCATCTCCTAAGGCTTCGACCGCGGAACCAAAAACCTCCCTGACCAAATCGCTAGTCCCATATTCCTCTTCGAATTTAGCCCATTTAATCCAATTGCGTGGCTCCGGGTGTACGATTGTGAAGCGTTCGAAGATATCACGAGCCCGCTGAAATTCACCATACCGCTTCTCCATTTTGATGTAGGCACTCCATGCTGCCTCGTCCGGTTCCCATGACATCCACCTCTCGAAGACTTGTCGCGTTCCGGGGATATTACCCAGCATCTCCTCCATGTAGACATATTTATACCATAATTTGTCGACTCTGGGCAGGATGGTGACGGCACGGTCAAGGAGATTTCTCGCATGATTAATATTCCTATTCTTCATCTCGGCCTCGATATATCGAATCCATAGCACAACAGATGTCGAATCGACGTCCAAAGCTCGTTCGAAAATGGATCGCGCCCGCTTAAACTCTTTCTGCTCAAGCTCCCATGCAGCATAGCGCATCCAATTGTTCATGTTAATCCTATTTCGGCGGACATAGTCTTCGAACTCCCTCCGTTTCCGGCCTTGAAATTCATGAAGCTCTTC
Source organism: Annulohypoxylon truncatum (assembly GCF_022578515.1). Classification (NCBI taxonomy): domain Eukaryota; kingdom Fungi; phylum Ascomycota; class Sordariomycetes; order Xylariales; family Hypoxylaceae; genus Annulohypoxylon; species Annulohypoxylon truncatum. The sequence goes on from NW_025953820.1 coordinate 179,967, forward strand.
TAGGTCGCCAAAGCGCTGGGTCGGCGCTTGTAGGGACGTCTCCTGTCTGTCGACTGCTTCTCGAAGCAGCTGTTCGGCGGAGATTTGAATAGGCGCGGCGGCCTTATTCTTGACCCTCGGAGGGCCCCGTGAGGACTCCATGACGAGCTAGAAACAAATTACGCGCGTGTGTGTGTGTGGAGAGATCTGTATTTGTGACGAGGAGCTGGAGAAAATGTTGGTCAGAGGAAAAGGGAAATATGAAGGTGGTTGTGATGAGCATGTATGATCTGCCTGGATCAAAACAGAAAAAGTTAACAAGGCTGAAAAGTAGCAGCAAAATAATTAAACATGGCCCCGGCCAATATACGGATAAATAAGTTTTGCCGATAAAGCAAGCACGGATTCCGAGAAATGATTGGAGAAGGAGCTTTACCTTACCCACATTAAATTGCAATCGCGACTCGAGGCTGCGACCAACTTTTGAACCTTAAACTTTCTCTTTCTAATTTTGCCGTCGCATCTGGAAATTACCCAACAACATAAAATAACGGCTTTATTGTCATCCGCGTTGAAACGACATTAACTCGAAGAATTGCGTTAATTTGACACCAAGCCAAAGAAAGTTCGCGTTTTCGGTATAACCTCTTCCGCGACCGGTCGACGATAGATTACCTTTCGACGCCATGTCGACCCTCGCAGACGAGCTGCTGCAGGACTTTGAGGATTCCGGTTCCGAGAATGGAGAGGAGCAAAATGATATTGGACTTGACCTCGAAGGCCCAGCTGTCGGTCCTCCGGCGAGCCACGAGGACGGCGACATGATGCTTGATGGTGATGAAGAAGCAGAACCTGATGAGGATGAAGAAATGAGTGGCATGAATGGTGGTGTTACCGAGCCCATGGAGGATGAAGAAGCAACTAAGGCTAAGGTAGAGAAGATGCAGTTGGGCGGAGTCAAGGACATTCGCAAAGTTACCACCGTTATGGATAGGTTGGAACCTCTCCTAAAGGTTAGTCTATCGCCCACCCCCCTTTTATATCCTACGAGTGGCGATGAAGTGTTTACATCTCCTGCTTTGAGCTACAGATCTGACCGACTGGTTACGACCTTATAGGATATCGCACATTACCAATCAAAACCTCTTGCGCCGCACACGACCAATATAGGTAACATTGAGGATAACCCTGAGTACAAGATCCTCACTGAATCCAACACTCTCTCCACCCAGATCGATGGCGAGATTATGAAGGTCCACAAGTTTATCAGAGACCACTACTCCGCTCGGTTCCCCGAACTTGAAACTCTCGTACAAAATGCTATCGAGTACGCCAAGGTCGTCGCCATTCTTGGAAATGGGCCTATGGATTCGGACAGCATAAAAGCTCTTCAAGGCTCTACTGATAACCCTCTGGGCGAGTCTCTCAAGTCAGTTTTGGACGGCCCATCATTGATGATTGTCACTGTCGAAGCCACAACGACCAAAGGCCACGAAATAAGCCAGGAGGAGCTTGAGCGCATTCTTAGGGCCTGTCATATGATGATCAAGATGGATAAAGCTAAGAAGACACTTACAGACTACGTGCAGTCTCGAATGAACATATTTGCGCCCAACCTAACGACACTGGTTGGATCCTTGACTGCTGCGCAACTGATCAACAACGCCGGAGGTCTAACGAATCTATCTCGAACACCCGCATGCAACCTGGCCGCTTGGGGGTCCAAAAGGTCAGGGAACACAGCATTCGCTACTAACGTAGGTGTTAAACAGCAAGGCTACCTGTATCATTCACCAATCATTCGTGGTATTCCAAACGATCTGAAAAAGAAGGCTATGAAGGCAGTAGCAGCGAAGCTTGTCTTGGCTGCACGCGCAGACACGGGCCACACAAACCCCGATGGCTCATACGGTGAAGAGTTAAGAAGCCAATGCTTGGAGAGATTGGATAAGTTAACGGAACCACCTCCAAACAAAGGTCAGCGAGCTCTACCGGCCCCTGACGACAAGCCCTCGAGGAAGCGAGGTGGTCGACGAGCGCGCAAGGCGAAGGAGGCAACGGCGATGACCGAGCTGCGCAAGGCACAGAACCGCATGGTATTCGGTAAAGAGGAGAAAGAAACCGACTACGGTATAGGAGATTCTACTGCGGGCATGGGAATGATTGGCCAAACGAACGATGGGAGAATCCGGGGAATGCAGATTGATAATCGGACCCGAGCCAAGCTTAGCCAAAAGCACAAGGGCTGGGGAGGAGCTACGCCTATCGGTGGTTCAGCTTCATCGTTACGTGGCTTCGGCCAATCAGGCAATAACATCGACCTTCGCGGTAAGGGTCTACGAACTTCCGGGGTAGGATCCACCATCGGCGGCGGTGCGGGGACAGCCTCTTCTCTAGCATTCACGCCGGTTCAGGGACTAGAGCTTGTGGATCCCAAGGTTCAAGCTGAGCTTAATCGCAAGAGAAAGGCGGAAGAGGATCGTTGGTTCAAGGGCGGCACCTTCACCCAGGTTGCCGGAGGCGGGACTGCTAGTAGTGCCAATGGCGGCTTCAAGGTTCCTGGACAACCGCCTAGCAAGAAAGTCGATACCGGCGCTGGAAAGATGGGACCGCCATCGGTTCCCGCTAGGAAATAAACCGAAGAAAAAACCGGGCCACAAGTAGCCGAGGGTCCCGTGAGACGGGTTTTTCTTCTTCTTCTGCAATGTACGAGGGCGGCAAACGTTAAGGTATGGTGTCCCAACGGACGGCGGGGGTTTAGCTTGCTATTTTCTTACAGCATGAATAGTTTAGGGTCGGTCGCATGGTCAACGGCGTTCTCGGATGGGAGTCCAACAAGTCTTAGACTACGCGAGATCACCAAAACGGTTAGGCTTATGTAGTTAACTCTGTCATGTAACTACCAACGATACCTTGTGAACATCCGTCTTCGTAAACTTAATTCGTGAAGGCCACGCCATCCGAACATACTGACTCAACTTTATTATCTAATTGCTTTGCTCGTGCTTTTGACTATAGCTAAAGTGTTCTACTGCGGCGTCACGAGAAATTCATGATAAGGTGGGAAAGGGGGAGACATGGAATTATAGGATCGTCCCAGAATTCTGTTTTTCGGCTGACGCAGACGCACGTAACGGCCACGAAGGCACGACATTGTGCCGCAAGGTATGTACGTTGGGGGTGGCCCCTTGGGTCTAAGCTGGGACCCGGTGCCGAAGCCGGGACCCTGGGAGACTCACACAGATCTCGATCCGGGGAGGAAAAGTTCCCTCCCTGTGCTCATGTCGTGAGACCAAGGGGAGAGAGCGGCGCGTGGGTTACACGGGCGAGGTTCCGGAATTTCGTGGCTATGGGAAAATCAAAAGAAGAAAAAATGTATATTCCCTAGCTCGAATACCCTGATAAAAAAAAATTGGACAAGTAAAAAAACTGGGTGCAGGGTTGCAACTGGACCCGGACCCCCCTTATTTTATTTTTTCGGTATTATTAATCTTGACGCTACTGGCTGGAAATGGATGGGCTTTTTTACACGCTGTCATTTAGAGGCGTAGTCGCGTATCACACGTGAAGGAGGAGGCGATGGGACGTGGTGGGAGGCGAAAGAGGGGAAATGGGGATAGGCGAGGGAAGGGAAAAGAAAAAGGGGGAAAAAAAAGGGGAAAGTTGGGAAAAGGATGGGAATCTGGTGAAACTCGCACGCTCCGAGGATGGGATTTTGGGATTTGTGTCTGGTGAGGCCGAGAATTCCCATCCGACCCTGTTTTGCGTGCGACGTGGACGAACCTTGCAACACCACTTATACCGAGGATCCATTCCATACATGGACCGGTACTCTTTTTTCTTCTTCTCGTCCCTTATTTGCTGCGTGGTTATTGCGCTGGCGAAATTCGGGAGGGCGGTAGGGATTTGTGATCTCATTGCTGGGAATTTCTCTTCTTTTTTTTCTTTGCATTTTCTTTTGTTTGGTTAGTCCTGCAGGGACTCGGCCGACGATAGTCCCTAACTATGACACGTTTTTGCTGTGTGTACCTACGTATGTAGTAGTGTATGTGCAGATGGGTAATTTTCCCCTCGGCAGCACGGTCACCCGCGCCCGCAGGACGGCTCATGCTTTCGAACGCTGATCCTCGCGAAGATCAAGTCGTCAGGTTATGAGGGAAAAACAGGATTTCGTCATCTATGATCACGGTTCCGCAGCGCGGGGTAGAAAATTGGCAGCAGATGTGCACTAATCCATGTCTTCTCCGTATAAGCATACATAGTAGGTAGCTATCCATTTGTCGATTGTACTATGTATAGGTGTCAAGTATCTACGACTTGTCTCCCAAGTAACGAGTCAGGTCTCTACCGCTAGCTATGTATAAATGGTTATCAGATAATGAAAACATCCATGGGTCCGTTTATGTTGGGGGTAACCCATCTTTTAGATAGTTAATTATGCGGAGACTGTAAAAAGGTAAGCAGGTAAGGTAGACTGATAGACAAATTCTGGAGTGCTTGTGATGACTTACATACAGTACTAGTGCACTTAGTACGCAGAACTTCGAGCTTTGCGACGGACGTTTCGACAACTAAGGTATAAGTGATCACCGACGGCCTACGGTAGGGCTGGGCCGTCTTGGCCGTCCACATTTTCGAGAACGCCTGAACACGAACAATCCCTACTATATATGTAGAATTTTTAGTTCGTGGGCTAGACCGGGAACTTAGTAATGAAGGACTGGAAGAACGGGGACCCACGATCGTGCGCGAAGCTTGGGGTTACCCTTAATACCTATGTATGTAGCTTGCCTGCATGTGCGTGCCGGGCGGCCGGCGCAGGTTCCAGTCTCTTACACTGGACGGGTTGTTCGCGACCGCGGAGCTCCGGACAGGAAAGCACGGCTTCCACGATATCGTCCCGGAAATGCATACCGCTTTGGAACGACGGCTGGGACGATGTCAAGACGAGCATCGGGCCATTTTGATTTAAGAGAGTCGTGTTTCCGTGTTTCCTGCCGCATGTGTGGACATTTCTAATCGACATCTGTCTTATCGCACAATGCTGCGATCTTATGGGATACTACAATAGGTGCCGGTGTGTTCGTGGCAGACCTACCTTACAAGGTTCTATTCCTATTGGCTTCGAACTGCTGTTGTATTCTCGTTGTGAATCCTACTGCATCTTATGTACTTACCTAAGTATATACATCTAATAGTTCTCGTACATGGCTCTGTGTGCTATACGGGGCTAGGGGCTAGATAGAACAACAGATCAAAGCTACGTGCGTATCTTGCAGAATTCTTCGAAACGCGAGTCAGTCTTTCACATAGGCTCATAGTATACCCTCGGCGCAGGGAAACACGGACCTTGTCATGTTAGCTCGGTTCCAGTCTCTGCTCTGCAAAGGGGTTAGTGGGGTGACAGCGAGGACGAGGATAGAGGGTCTAGACTTGACGAAACAACATGTACATCTCAGTTTGTGAGTAGAAAATACCCATGAGGTGTGCATCATGATTTCGTTTTTTCCCATCCTATTGCCAGATTTGCCGTGCTGCATGTGATTTTTGTTATCTAGGAACCCTTCACGAGCCGGTGAATCGATCTGTCAACATGCAAGCAAGCGAGGTGAACGATACATACCATGCCGCCGTGGCAATCGAAAGGCCATCATACCGTGACGATGCGGAGATAGACTATTAAAGCTTAGCAGTAACAAATTTTCTGCGACGACTCTTTGACTGTTTATCGACTGATACTCGAACGAGTTGCGTCCTTCGATGTGGATCCTTACTTGCATATCGTCTGGACTATAACAGGGGTTAAGCTCCTAGCTGAGTTGCTGGGTACGGGGTACCATCCGGCACCCAATGGGTTCGCTGGGTTTGTCTTCCTAAAACGGACGCCATATGTATTAGGCAAGGTCCAGGCCTTTTGTCAGTTATGTATGTATTGTCAGTTATGTATCAGAACCGACGGGAATCGGCTTCCCAAGAGGCCTTAGTCCAAGAAGCGACCAAGGTGCCGAGCCGGAATCAAGGCAACCACGGACGTGGAAGGATGTGATGGGCAGTCACGACTTGGTCTTCGGGAAGCTCGGCCGGTTCGAGGTAGGTGGACCTAACGCTCCGAAACTCACCCATCCCCGTGATAGCCCCGCGAAAGCCAATTCGCGAAAGAGAAGTTACATTTGCGTCATCGTGATATTATATTGCCGTATTCACGAAGTACGAAGAATGCATATCAAGGTGACTTATACGAGTGGACGCGTAAGTGTTGGGACGGCAGAGGAAAGCCGGTATGTAGAAATGAGTGCCTACCTAGGTTTCAATGAACGAGAGAGTATAGAGCTGTTGTATTGAACGTGTCAATGTTTACTCGCTGTCAATATAAAGACTCTTGGGCCAATGATAGAGTAAGCTTATTCGTCCATACGAAGATGGGATCGCTAAATGGCTCACATAGTCGTGTTGCCGTCTGGAGTTGATGATCTATCACTCGATACCTAACTCAGGTTTAAAGATAATCTGTAACATACCGCTTTTAGAGATTGTCGCTCTGATGTCTCGGCGGCATTTCAAGAGCGCGCACACACACACATATATCCATATCCGTCCGCTATTAGTTATAAAACTCGTCTAATGAGGTACCTACCTACTTCAAAGGTCTACCCAGACCGTTCGTTTCCGGGAACGGGAGGCCGCAAAGGTTGGCGCGCATAGAAGAAAAAGAATTCCAGAATGCCAGGGACCACCAAACTGCACCATCTCGTCTATTGGGCTAATGCAAAATGTAGTATTATTAGACCGCCAGAAGCCTTTAGAATTTTTGATGGGACGAGCCCGGACGAGATGGTCGATTTACAGATTCAGGGGAGCATGACGGCGTATGCAAAGCCAGGGCCCCTGGCTGCTCAGCGATAAGTTGGCCCTACGGAAAGATACGAAGTATTCCAAGCTGTCCAAGCTGTCCAAGCAGTCCAAGGTCGCTGCCAAGAAGTACCCAGAGGGGTGTTCCTGTAATGTGGGCTGAGTGGGCTGGGTGGACCACCATGCTCGCGATCGTCTCTGGCAATCGACGATTGCCCAACATTGTCGAGATCTTTGTGTTGCTGATGTGCGGAGCGTTCTCCTCAACCCTAGAAAATTTGCTGCGCTTGCAGGTGCCAGGTGGGATATTAGCGGGCGGACCGAGGGAGACAGGGCAGAAATGTTGGCCATTTACCGCTCCGTTTAATCCATTCCGGTAGGTAGTACTCTCTTTTATTTATTATCCGCATCATCATCGTCGCTGTCTAATCGCTCCGAAGCGGGAATTGTCCTGCGAGAATTTGTAAAGGGAGTAAGACGCCTGGGGAGCCCCGGGAGGCTTCAAGGGCCTTAACATCAGATTCTTAGCGCAGGATCGAAAGACCCTGAATTTAGTCGGTTTAATTGAAGGCCTGACTGCCTGAGTATGTACATACCTGTATTAAATATCACCGGTTCTGCGAAGCTACCTACATGTGCAGCATGTAAGTAGGGCTTACATCGTATACCGTTTCTATACTGTACTTAAACTGTATGTAGGGCCAGGGCTATGGTCGTGTAGGTACCAGATGTAGGTAAGCATCCTAGCAAGCCACATCAAGCCTCCTTTGTGTGAGTGTGTGAATGTGTGAAGAGTGGTTAAGAAATCCCAGGTTGGAAGTCCCTTAACGCTGCAGTGTTCATTATTCGGATATTATGTCTAGGGACTTTTTGACGGAGAGACCCTTCTTTTCGCAGACGTCTGTAGCTATGGATGTCCTGCGAAGAGTTTGCTGTAGAAAAGAAATACCCGTACCTCCGTGCCTTGTTAAGGTACCTAGTGGTTTTTTTGGTTTTTTTTTCTCTTTCGGCCCCTTGCCTCTAGCCAATACAGACCCACAACGACCGATGTTTAAGGCAGATCTCTCTCCAAAAATCCGATCGCTGATAATCGAGACAACACCCTGATTCCGGGGCTTCATTCCTTTCTACTTCGTGACATCATTCCGGCTTCTTCCCAATTCTCCCGCTTTCCTTTCCCTCTTCGCGCCAACATTATCCTGCGACATCCAGGGTACCCAACTGAGAACGCAGGACAGGTATCTTTCGCTTCAAACTCTCTACTAGCGTTCTAGGACATATCTCTCCGACCTGGTGCTCCCCACGGCACGCTCTGAAGGAGGGTTGTTCTCGTCCTCTCATGGACCCTTAATAATAAATCAATAACTAGCGACACACGTTGCATAGATAGACTTGCCGAGTTGGCGCTTTGTGAGACCCAAACGTAAATGTGGCTTAATATGTACTATCTGGTGTGCGTACCCACAGGTCTGCACGAAGGGGAAAGTGATGGCCGGGGATCGAGATGAAGGGTGTGGGTGGTGGGTGGTGAGTGGTGAGTGGTGAGTGGTGACTAGGAAGAATCGAATTCTGAAAAAGCGGCATTCTAAAATGCCATTCAGGGTCCGGGTATCGCCCATGTACCTTCGCCAATTGCTCCATGTACCTCAATCCGGTACCGTTTTGACGCAATGTCTCTTGGCGCCACCGACGAATCATCGCCCTCCATTTTTAAACTGGAGCTTGAGGCGTCGAGGGCGCAGACCGAAGGACCACGCTTACTTACCTAACCGCTGCACCAAGGGTATCTTTGTGAACCCTTGGGCCAATGCCGCCTTGTAGCTGACTTAACGGTAAAGGGTCTTTATCTGTAGGTATTATTCGACGGAAGGTTGTGACAAGAGCTGTCTAGTAATTGGAGTATGCAGCACACATACTTGATCCTGCATAATCAGAGGATGAAGTAAACGAAATACCAGGCTAAGAAGTTTCTCCCTTATAAGAGACGAGATAATAAACGTATGACTATTCGATAATGTTTTTGAACGTATGGTTAGTAAAAAGAAGTATAGCTATATAAATCCTCCATCCATTGGATCTATAGTTGCCCAATGGTATGATGGAAACAACTATCACTAATCACCTAATTCTTATGAACCACGTCCGGGTTTATTTTCTAAAAAGTGGCTTGATGTAAATCCTTTAGGTCACCTTCTGAAGCCCAAGCTTATATAAAACAAGCTCAGAAAATGAAAGTATTGGTTAGTCAGGTAAGACGGATTAGACAGCTTGGCCAGCCTCCTACGTCACAGCTAATATCCTGCCCAGTCACCGAGACATGAGCTGGCTTATGTACATAGACGGTAGCCATATATCTAGCTCGTGAGGTTTTGTTTCTCCTTATAAGTGGGCTTTGGACGGGAGTGAAGCACGACAGCTGGAATGCGAATCAGGGACCCAAGCAACAGATCCGGTGGTGCTGGCATCCTGAAATAGATATCAGGAACGCCGCACCCAGGAGAAAGCAAGCCAGATATGCTAGGAAGATCCGGACAGTGCAACATCTAAACGTGCCTGCTGATCATTAGTACGTACCGCGAGCTGCGCGAGTCAAGGTGAGCCGCTACGTACCTGTCTCATGGAGATGATTCTCAGGGCTGAGGTATGTAATTCGTCGAATACCTTGCTCCCAACCTGACCTTGCATGCAGAGGTACCTATATGATGTACATATTCACGAGCTTAGCTGGGTAGTTCCGAGAAAGGATCTATGAAGCCTGACCCTCATAGAGCGGGATCAATGAGAAATCCCCTCGTACTGCATGGAGAAGCTAGAAAGACTTGTGTCTGCGTACCGAATTAGCGGCTGTTTTCGTCAGGGACAAACAATCAAGCCAAATTTGGTAACGAGGAAAAGCATCCCCTCATTAACTGATGTCGAGTCAATGTTGCATGCATCTTGGTTAAGTTCGAAGCTCCGGTCCGCGTCAGCCCACCTTATAAGTCGTATGTATGTATCATTGACGTTTATGTAGCTGTAGATGCAGATGTGAGGTTAGTTTATACGAGAAATTGCTCTTTAGGATTGCATACGGCCTGCATGGATAATATTGAGTGTTGATGTTCTAGAATAACGAATAACGGTCTGTTGGTCTGCTGGCCTGATTGTCACCATTGATATCATCATAGATTCGTAGATGAGGATAAACACCGAAAATCTCGATAGCAGAGCCTTACGATTTGACCGGGTGCGTAGCGTATAAGAATAGGCGGTGACCGGCGATCTCTCTTTCTTTTCTTGTTCAAGGTTGACCAGGGTTGACTTAGGTGTACTTGGGCGCTTGGCTCCATATGACTGAGGGGTACATCCCGAATACTTTGTCAGGTCCAAGTCAGTTATGGGATGGATCGAGTCCCATCCCCATGTGTCTCTCCAACCGCTCCCCGCTTTCACTGCTTTTTTGGAAACCAGTTGCTAAGAGTTGCAGGGCCAGGGGGCCCTGTGGGACTTGTGGGACTTGTGGAGCTGAATGGGACATGTGGGACTTGTATACTTTGTAGCCCTTGTACATCTCTACTTCCATATATACATTATACAAATATACATACCTGGATATACTGGGATACTGCGTAGACGTACCACTTGCACGCACACATAAGGGAAAGGGAAAGGGAAACTGGAACTGGATCGGATTCCTCTTTCCCATCCATGAATGCTCTCACTTCTTTTTAACCAACAAACTTCCCGTCGTATCTCACATGGGAAAGCTCCTCCGATCTGCCTCACTTCTTCTCAACCTTTGTTCGAGAACATCCTTAGAACCCTCCCAAATCCCCCTCCGCTACCTCTTCATCCCATTTCCCGTCGCTATATACATAGACCCTGGATGTGTTTAACTAGGCCCAATCTAGCTTGAGCTTACCTGTGCGCGCATACACAAACGCACATAATTATACTTTGCCGAATAATACAACCATCCCACCTTCACCCGTCTCGTCGCGTCCTTCGAACTCGTCCCAATCTTAGCTACCGCCCGCCAAAGCCTTGTCTATCTTCGGGGCATGCTTGATTAAGCACGAATCCGCATCAACCACATAGTTAGCGGCATAGTTCGCGGCATAGTTCGCCCACACTTTGAAAGGTCCATTCCACTGCTGCTTGCCCTTGCTACAGCGGTGTGAGCTTCACATTTTCATAAGAATTGATCAGCGTACGAAAGACGCTTGGATACCACAACAGCTTTGGCAGTTTAAATAGAAATTGAACTTTCATTCCTCATCTTCCGCGCCCTCCCACACACGTCAAAAGACAAAATGCACGCTCGAGACGCCACCGGCCGTCAGGTCTCGCTTCTAAACGATGATCCATACGCCAGTCACCAGTCATACCAAACTGCTCCCCACTATCAATCCGCCGGCGACCAATCGCCGCCACCCCACACTCCAGAGCTTCTTCGTTCAGATTCTTACGATTCTAACGCCAGCTACGACGCTTTCTCCCCATTGACGCCTGGTCTATATGACTACACCTCGAGGCAGCTTTATGATGATTATCTTCCTGATCAGCAGGCTGGCATGAAGCGACCTGTCTACGTCGCAACGAGCCGCTCAAACTCGTACGAGGATGATAGCTCCGCTAGCTCGGCGGCGCCTGAGAAGGCTGGCAAGCGCTACCCCTGCCGGTACCGCGACAGCCATGGTTGTGAGAAGACGTTCACAACTTCGGGTCATGCTTCTCGTCACTCTAAAATTCACACTGCCGAGAAGGCTGTTCAATGCACATACCCTGGATGCCACAAGAAATTCACTCGCGCAGACAACATGAAACAACACCTCGAAACTCACTTCAAGGACAAGTCAAGGTCTTCGACCTCGTCCAAATCTAAGAGCTCGTCACTGTCTTCATCTTCTAAGAGGGGCTCAGTATCCTCCAAATCATCATCCCATGGCAACGGACCTTCCCACGAGGTGCAGATGTGGGAATCCGAACAATATGGTTCCGACGCTCAGCCACCACTTGCATCCCCTGGCGGCGCCTGGGATATGCGCGGCCTTAACATCCCTTTGATGAGCCGGCCAAGCGCGGTGAGAACCAGCAGCGGATTAGACGCCCTTGCAGCGATTGCATGCCAGGAAGGTGCCTAGGATTTCCTTCGTTACATGTTCTCCTACTTTCTGACGCCGGCACGGAACCGAGCGGTACCCGATTGAGTAATGACGGGGTAATGGATGGGTACGGCTCTCCCTGTATGTTTACAGGGATAGATACGACTTGGATTTGTTTTGAACACGGCGTTTGGGTATATTCAGGATCATACTCACGGACTATACTATTGATACCAGGGTGGCAAGCATACGATGGCGCACCTCATTATTTTTGCATATTCCATTCCAAAGAACGGCCGGGAAAAGCACTTAAGGAGCATAAGTGCTTCTCTCGCTTCTCTGCGCCTGTGGCGCGATTGCCAGGGCTGGCCTGCTCGTCGCCCTCGATTCTTACTTTGGAAGAAAAAAAGGTTGTAGCAGATGTACAGGCGTCAGTCATGGCGAGTGCATGTTTGTGCTTGCATATACGAGCTGATTATCAGGCGCACGGGATTCGCGCCGCGGACCTCGTCAGCAAAGGTCCTATTGCCGAAAGGGGTGGCATTTTTTATCTGCTTGAACACCTATATATACATGACGCTGGGTTAGGCTTTAGATACCAACGTCCGCCCAGACAGAAAAGGGGGCGGATGGCATACGAAAATGAGAAGCAATGTTTAATGATAAAACTCCAATATTCTCCCATCTACAATTTACCTAAACTTGCATAGTACATTTTGAACATATGAAGTGCCGTTTAGGATAGCGGACTCCCCCGACTGACTAAGCATAGGATTGAGCCTTCTAGAAAAAAGGGGCTCCGGAGATGATGGGGATGCCGGCATGTTACGAACGAATCTATCTGACTAGATGAGCGATTCCCGACGGTTGAGGATTTTGTTTCAATGACGACTGTAACACCATTCACGACCAAGTCCCTGATCTTGGCATGGACCCTGATAATACATCAACTGCCTCTCTTCTCCCCGGGCGATGCATATGTGCGTATGCCATACCTGGTAGTGTGTGCGACCGCATGGCTGCCAGCCTGCCGCTGGTTTCCGGGTAGCACAACGTCTTTCGGTACCATTTTGATGGGGCCATTTCCTCGGGCGAATCAATTTTGGTCGACGCTTGTGGGAAGGTGATGAAATTTTTTGGAGTCCTGTCTAACACTATTATACAGTAGCGCGAGTATGTACGACACCTGGCTTTAGCTAATTTGGTAAGTTTGGTACCTACATAAGTATACTAATGCGTATGTATATGGCGACCGGCAAAGCTATAGTTGGGCGCATTTGACCCTACTACGTATAATGCAATGCCTTAGCTAAACAAACATACATACAACGTTCTCTAGGGGCGGAGTGGTCTCCTTTAGGAAATGGGGCGCCGGGGGACGGCGCACGCGGAGTTTTGGTGCGAAAAATGATTCTATCGTGGGATCGGAAGCGCCGACTATTGTGCTCGCGATCGCGTATACGCTTTCCTCATCGAGCTTTTGAGCCCGTGATGTCATCTTGCATCGGCGCATCATCACGATCGTGACCCGTTCCCCCCTGATCCTGGCTCGGTCCCTGCCTCGCACACGCGCCCCCAACCGGTCGAAATCCTCCGCGAACCAACAGGACTACCTCGTTTGAGGAAATCTCCATCGTCTTTTTTACTATTGTAACAAGTCATATATGCTGGGGAGCTGACAGGTATGTATGTAACGATGCTGGGTCGGCGGGTCTGCCCTCGTGCCTGTCGATCATCTCGATCATCTACAGTACCTACCTCACTCATTCAGGCGGGGGATTCAGCATTACCCTACCCCAGAGGTAGGTATTCGTAATGGTGCGACGAGCACCTTGTTCGGCTTCAATTCCTTTTTTTTCTCTTCATACAAGCCTGAAGAGGCACAAGGTATATAGGTACAGTTCGAACATTGATGAGAACTTATTTGATAACTTCTAAATGCAGCTGGATATAACCCAAATACCCAGGTCCAAACCCCTTAAAAATCAACATGATATTACATAATTCCCGAATTCCAAACGCCCTGCCGTATGCCCGTCGACCCGTCTACCTGTATTACTTAGGGACCCCAGGTAAGTTGTGCGCCACCCCATTTCCCTCATCCCTTATTACCACAGCTCCTCGTTCTCGGCGCAGCCCCGCGCCATCTCGAACTGCTCGTCCGTGCGACAGACGAGCGTCCGGTGCCTGGCGTACTGCTTGCCGACGTCCTGGACGACGTTGGTGATGGCGGCGGCGTTGAGTTTGGGATCGAGGCGGAAGCCGAGGCACTCGGTCTGGGCGACGACGGCGGCCCTCAGCTTGTCGCTCTTCTCGCCGATGCCGCCGGCGAAGACGAGCGCGTCGACGCGCCCGCCCAGCGAGACGTAGTACGACCCTACAAAAGCGCAGATGCGGTCGACGAGCAGGTCGAAGGCGAGCTTGCACTTGGGGTCGTCCTCGCTGTTCGCGATGACGCCGAAGTTGGTCGTCCCCGTCAGCGCCTTCCACCCGCTCTGCTTGTTGAGGATCTCCTCGGCCACCGAGATGTGCAGCTCCTTCGTCGACGAGGGCGACAGCTTCCCGACGTCGCTGGCGTAGTGGAATACCAGCGACGGGTCCACGCTGCCGCTGCGCGTGGCGCCCGGCAGGCCCGCGAGGGGCGTCAGCCCCATACTAGTGTCCCAGCTCTGGCCGTCCTTGATGGCGCAGGCGCTGGCGCCGGAGCCGAGGTGCAGGGCGATGATGCTGAGCTCGCTCGGGTCGCGGCCGAGGTAGTCGGCGACGGAGCGGGTGATGAAGGAGTAGGAGATGCCGTGGAAGCCGTACTTGCGCAGCTGGTTGTTGCGGGCGATGTCCTGGTCGATGGGGTAGGTGCTGATGTGGGGCGGGATGGTGGCGTGGAACTGGGAGTCGAAGTAGGCGACGTTGAGGGCGCTCGGCAGCTCGTCCATGCACGACCTGATGATGTGCAGGGCGTTGGCGTTGTGCAGCGGCGCCAGGTCCGTCAGCCGCTCGAGGTGGTGGTAGGTGTCCGGGGTGATGAGCTTGGCGGTCCGGTAGTCGCCGCCGTGGACGACGCGGTGGCAGGCGACGGAGATGTCGCTCTTGGCCGAGATCTCGGGCAGCTCCGGGTCGCCGGTAAGCGTGGTGAGGATCATCTTGAAGGCGTCGTCCTGGTCGGCGACGCCGTCGGCGCCGGTAAGCTCCTCGTGGCTCTTGACCCGGACGTCGCCCCGCAGGTAGCTGATCTGGGCGGGCGGGGCGGTGAGCCCGCTTATCTCGGCCTCGGCGAGCTGCTTCGGCGGCTCCCTGAACCGTGCGGCGTAGGCGGAGATCTTGACGGAGCTGGACCCCGCGTTGATCGAAAGGATGATCTTGGTCATGGCTTTTTGGTTTATGTGGTTCTTGTGTTCTGCTACTATATGCGGTGTAGTATTGCGGTAGTGCGTTTGGCCGGGTTTCGGTAGCGAATGATATTTCAAGACTGCTCTTGGTATGGCTCTGATTGGCGGGGTGATGTTCAAAAACAGTTGCCCGGGTGGGTATAATCGAGTGCAACTGTGCAACTGTGGGTGAGTAAGGCTGGTAAGGTAAGGTAATATGAAGTAAGGTACGATGTAAGTAACGGTTACGGTTGCAACCTTAATTTGTGACAGATGCGATGTTAGCTGGATGGTAATTGCTTGATGCCGAGTCTCCCTTTTCCCGATCTCATGTGGTTGCGCTTCCGGCAGTTTATAGGGTTTGGGAAAGCGCCCTCTCTCGCTCCTCTCTGTGGTCTTTTTTAGTTGAAGCGTATACATACTTCGGTCGGTTTGCCCCGCCCCTGCCCGCCGCAACCCAATTCCCCCTCCCAAATTCGTGTCTAAACTAACGTTGCCCAGCTCCTGCCCTGCCTACCAGATCAGCCAGATCATCCAAGTGTACGCGCGCTTCCTGCATGGCATGATCGGCCCATGACGTCTAGATTTTTGTGGCCTGACCCGGCGCAGGCCTCTAGCCACGTACGGTACCAGCCTCAGCTCGGACGACCACACGCAAACGCCGCAATCCGAAGGGGGTACGTATCCGTAATCCCATAATGTGACTCACGAACTATTTTTTTCCTGGTTTCTATTGAGTGCGTTTTTTGTTTTCCTTTGGGAAAGGTAAGACGCCAAATATGCATTATCCCACTCCTCGGACCGAGGCCTGGAAGCTACCGATATCACTGTAGGATTGCTTAAATCGTATCATTCATTGGACAATTGAACAGCCTGTTCTTCTGGACCTTTGGCAATTCTTTATTTTCGGACTCGCACTCGCTAAATATGATAGATATCTCTCACCACATTTACAATTACACGTTCAGGATGGGAATGGGTAATTCCTCCACAACATCTTATCTGTCCTCTAACACGTACGAAAAGTAAGCAACTTTCGATCAATCGATGAGATGTGGCCTCTTCTCAGACACTATGCGGCCATAGGAACACGCCAAGTATTGATGTCGTCGATGAGTCTTTCGAACTGATCAGCCCACGTGGTGAACGATAACAAATGCGCTCAATTTTACAACAGGTATCGATGATTCACAGTTCGCAACCTTGCTAACCGCAGGGCTCGATATTGAGGCGCGACGCGTCAGTCTTTTGAAATGATAGTCTGAGGCATTTACATTCGCATACT
Organism: Annulohypoxylon truncatum; assembly: GCF_022578515.1. Lineage (NCBI taxonomy): Eukaryota > Fungi > Ascomycota > Sordariomycetes > Xylariales > Hypoxylaceae > Annulohypoxylon > Annulohypoxylon truncatum. The sequence goes on from NW_025953820.1 coordinate 196,529, forward strand.
TGGGGCGCAGGCCAAGATCTACAAGTCGCTCTTGGCAGATGTATTCCTATTTCGTCAAGGAGTCGCAATTGAAGCCTAAAACGATCAGCATCTTGCGTCGTGGGTTGAATCGTTGAGGTGATAGTCGATGGTCTGGATCGCTGAGAGTTTGTTGAGAAAACCTGGGCATGACGAGTCGCTACTCACATGCTCAGAGCCAACATCGTTCTTTGCCAGGTTGGATACCGAAATGTCGTGTCCTCGAAGGCTTCCTTGAAGGTAGGTAATCATCTCCGGATTTGATACTTGGCAAGATCCAAGGTGAACGAGCGTTCTATAGGCCTTACCAAACATTGAGCTTGCTTCCAAGACAAGCCCTCCGGCAAGGCTTCATACGACGGGATCATTTCTTTATTCGAATCAAGGTGCATTCTAGGGGTGTCGAACGAAGGTCACGGTAAACGAGGGGGAAATTCGCGAAGATGGCGAAGTTAGCACCGCCATAACGGAAGGGCCATATAAGACATCGAACGGACAATGACCGAAATGAATATATTCGATTCCAAACGATTGAATTGTCGACTCTCGACGAATAGCACAACTGGATGTGTGAAGGTGTGCGTTCAAGACCTGCCAAGTTAGCAAGGGGCAGAAAGATACGAGACTTTCCAATGTGATGGCCTCAAAATCGGCTCATCCTGTCAAATCTGTTATTGCAATAAGTTTCGTGGTATCTATCATTCTTGACAGATGTATAAATATACATTGTCGAGGGATAGACAGAGGAAAGCATCTCTTGCTTGAGCCTTCCCGCTCCAAGCCCCCTATCCGTATGCCAGGGAGGTTTTAAACCAGCTATCCCCATACAACCAACGTCACCCAGCCTCGTCACTTTGAATTATTGTTAGAAAAAAGTCCGGAAAAACTGTATGTGATAAATTATTGAAAGCTGAAAATAGGAACATTTTGCGGTTGTCAATGGACAGCCCCTATCGAGCGTCATCGACAGCAGTACGGCATGGCAAAATAGTCCCTCGCTGCGAAGCGTGAGTAGAAATGTGTATTTATTAACTTGGAACTTACCTCAATCAACGCTTAAGAATAGAGACCATTCTCATACATTGTTCCAATCTTCCCAAAAGTCTTACAGAGACCTTCACGCCTAAACACCTCTCCTGAAACTCAAAAGTAAACACAATGGTCAAATTCAGCCACCGACTAATCATCGCCGCCGTTGCCGCGCTTATCACCTCCGTGTGTGCAACTCCCGCGCCCAGCTATTCCAGATCCTCGGTAAACCCAATCGAAGTGTTTAGTAATTTTACGGAAGAGCAAGGGGCCTTCGATCTCACGGCTCAGCAGCTCATGATGATGAACAGGACGATCAACGACGACATGCAGTCGGCAGGAGTCGGTGTTCTCTTCATTGGGCAAGAAGAATGTAGTCTGGCCGAAATGGCAGTCGCGCTCAATGGCCTGGGCCTAGAGTCCGAAAACGCGACCTTTAGCGACATCCACAGGGCCAAAGACAAGATGTTCGACTTCTACTGGACCGTATCCAGCACGCCGAGCTTGGCCGTTGCGAAGGAGTGCGGTAAGGCGATCGCTTGCCAGAGGTGCGTTTCCTATATATATACTCTCCCCGCTCCATTACCTACCTAGTTAGAAGTTTTTTGGGGGGGATGAGTGAATATGGTATAGCTAGAACTCACCCCGGCTAACCGATGGCAGAAATTCCGTCATCGACCAGCTAAATAAGATTGCCAATGATTACGACCAATTTATCTGCGCAGGCAGTTGCGGGACGGCTGGCTTTGTGCCCACGCCGATCACGATCTCAGGCACATGCGAAGACCCGTTGCTTTTTTGCAATTAGTGGTAACAAAAAGGGGGGGGGCCTCGTGGTCTTATCTCGCGCCTAGTCCCAGTCGACGACCCGGGAGGAAAAGGGGCCTGATATTCCGGTGGTTTTTCGTACTTTTATAGAAGGAAAGATTTTTTTTTTAGATTGTCGTTGATACTTAGTTAGGATGATGGCGATGGTTGCGTCTCTTCATTTGAGTGCGTCGGTACCTCATCTATATTCGAACTACTCACCTCAACGACGTACGTTTGTATATCTATCCGCAAATAAGGGGATGGCTATCTTTTAGTTTTTAAACTAGCTGTATGTTAAAAGAGACTTGGGTTTCTGCCATCCAACTGCCTTCACTCTCCAGCGAGCTTTCTTTAGTAAAATGACTTGATGAGCATTCCTTAAAAACGGCTACCCCTGACTCGGACAAAAGCCGCGTAAGAGGGCATGTTGTATGAGACATTCTAATCACGGTCACACGCTGGATCGAAAACCATGCAATTATTGTAATAGGAGGAATCATTCATCGCTCTCATACAGATGGCAATATCCATATATTGTATGAAGTAATGTGCTAAGGAAGCATTATATATGTTTTAAGTAGCTAGTAGTCGTCATAAATATATCCGAGGGGTCATACTTCCCTCTCCCAGCGATCTCAACATCCGCCGATCGATTTAGTTTCCATTTAGTTTCATTTTCATAGCTATGATACAAATTCTTGGACTATATATTACCCTAAACGTCTGGCTTCATATTCAACTCCATCTCCCATCGCCACCAACATTTTAGCCAGTTGTCTGTAATAGATGTGGGGGCATATGACTTCGCAGCCAAGTTGATTTAACGCCCTCGTGCTTGTTATCACTGTAATCGCGGCGTCCATCATGGTTATTTGACATAGGTGTTCTAGTTACAATATAACAGAACCACCCTCTGTAGTTATCCGTGGCTTAAGGTCACGGGTATAGCCTACCAGGCATATCTGTCAGAAAGGCATCAAGGGGGATGTCTAGTATGTATATTCGTGATAGCCACGAGAATGGGATAGCGTAACATCTAAAAACCCGCTTTTGTATATCGATAGTCGCTGGGTACCAATATGACTGGAAGATCCCTTTTCACATGCAAAATATACCACTCTTTAACAGTGCATGAGCTGGAAGTTAACTAGCTAGCTCAGCCCTACTCCTTTCGTCTCCCTTATCTTCCCAAAAACTGACCAGCTTAATAGAATAAACGCCTCGTCAATGTGTTATTATCAACGTAGTACCCATTCAAAACTCCTATTTTTGCCTGTCCCGATGGCTCTATCTTGAAGGTAATGGAGATTGGGGTAAGGTGTAACTCGGATGGAACTGTCTGTAGTAGAATTGGCTGAAAGCGCCATGAACCACTTGGATCCAAGTCAACATTTGTTCGCATTCAGTTTTTTTGTCTTTTTCTTCTTTTTTCATTGCATGTCCTACTCATACACAGTATAACCCCTGCGACAAGAGGTTTTTTGCCCCTTGTTTCTCCTTTTATGACATCGAAGTCTATCTGAAAACATTCCCTTTCCGTGAGCCTCCCCATGCGAATAATCCACGCCGCAAATGCAAGTGTGAGAAGGAAAGAAATCCAATGTCCAATACTTTTGTCTAGCAATGACAAGACAACCTCCATGAGCTCGTGGGTTTTGGAACTCCGATGAATTCATAGAGACAAACAACTGGGCGGAAAACCTATGCGAAATTGACTGGAAAGGGATTGGATTAAGCGCAAGGTACCGAACAGGGTTGGTGCTCAGTAGATCCTGCCTTTGGCCGTCGCGAGAAGGGGGCCGTGACCATTATCTCATTATGTCGTGAAAACCACTAGTATGTGTGGTAGGTGACGCCCAAACGAACAATCGCGGGAAAGAAAATCACAGGAGTGATGAATATATGGCGATTAGGCCAACGGATTGGAAGATTACCAATGAATAAACATTGGCGTGTTCCTCCATCAGTGCAAGATAGCCGTATCAATAGACCATAATGCTGCAACTTTGTTGCTATTTCAGATCGAAAAGTGTTGTGTATTGTCCTATTAGCCGGCCCTCACTGCTTTGTTCTGCGTCATGGTTCTTCGTGTTTTCCAACGTGGTAAGTCCATCGGCCACAAGCCCACGATTTGGTAGGACTCACAACATATTTTACTGTCGTATCCAGGAGATTCATTTTGATAATGAGTGGCCTCGAGGGGTGAATGGGTATTTGTCCAGCGACCACACCAAGAAATTTCTTAAAACCGTAGGCTGTTGAGTATCACCACTTTGAGTTTTGAATCGGAATTGGAGTTTAGAAGGGGTAATGAAAGCTTAGTAGTCCAGGACAACGACTCCCTCATTCCTTGCCCTTTCAATTCATCGCGTTGCGCGAGACTTGTAAGAGTCGTGTAAAGCTGCAATTTGAGTTGTTGTTTCAACCTATCCATCAATGGGCCAAAACCAACCCGTGAATATGAAATGGCTCTTCAGACTTGGCGAACCATTCATGTAATCGCAAGAATGGGATTAGTATCCCTGGACCACCCCGTGGTCACCATTGACTCCATTCGTAGATAATTTATCAGTTTGGCCAATCTGCTCCACGCTATTGGGAGACTGTGAGTCGTTCGAGAGAGAACCCTTCTTATCAAGACCATCCACCTTGAAATCATTGGTTGGAGTATCCGACGTGCCCATGGCATGTTGACTTGCAACCTCTATTCCAGGGTTGCCAGTAGGGGAAAACTCCGGGACCGTCGCGGAGAGTTGGGAATCCGCGGGGCGGAACTGGCCGTTAGCTCCATTGCTCGTTGGAGAGGCCACGCCATTTCCATTGACGTAATGTGGGAAATGGTTCTCCGTTCCTGTTGGCGAAAACATGGGAGCCATTCCGTATGCAAACATCTGAGGCCAAAATGCCATCTGGGATTCGAACGGGCGATAGCTCATAGGTCCATTGTTCTGGGCCGTAGGATGTCTCTCATGCATCGCTAGGACCCAGGGTTGCCACTGCTCCCGACGTCGCACCTTGTCTTGTCCATCATCCGTGATGATATATTCAATATGAGGGGAGCTGTCGCAAGCTACACGGATCAGCTGCCAATCCGCTGCTATTTCTTGCATCCGCTTGAACCCGGCAATGACGGTGAGCGGAACGAAGCCCTGCGAATCCATGAATTTCCGAAGATACCAATCTTTGCAAAGATTGTCGATGGAGAAATAATATTCCACTTGTGCTAATACCCCGCTCAATAAGTGATTAGGATCACCGTACGGGTTGTATTGGCCGTTGCCGTGGGAATACGCAGCGGGATCGTACGGCATGCCAGCTACTGGATATGCTGCTCGTGGTTGGTGTCTTGCGCTGGCCTGTGAGCGATTGTTTCCCGAGCTTGGTCGGCTGCGGTGTTGGCTTCCGGCCGACTGAACTGGGAATGGGTTGCCATACTGCATTGGCGCGTAGCCCGCAACGAAAGGATGGGATGTCTGTCTGGGATTCGCATTGACATTTGCCTGATAGTTGTATGCAGGAGATCCCTGGCTGAACTGGGACGACGCATGGCCAACGCCGTTCGCGACTGAGTGGCCTCCACGACCCCGTGCACCTCCCCTAGGGCGCTCGTTGCGGTTTACGTTGCCCTGGCCCTGGAAGCTGGAGTCTTTGGTGCTATGGAAACCGTTGTCTCTCGCTGGCTGGGATGATTTCGTCTCATCAATTCGCTGGTTGAAGCCCGTGGACCGGGCAGTAGCGTGCTGTGTCGAAATTCCATTAGCAGAATCTGCCAGATTCTGTTTCGACACATCGGCCTTAGTGTTTGCCTAGAGCCACAATTAATATTTATTTAAAACGATGGTTCATTCACCTAGCCGTGAACTTACCGAAGGTATCTCTCCCATTTTCCCAGCCCCTTGAGTTTGTGGTTTCCGTGATGCGGATATGTCGACAGATCCGCGCTTAGATGCCGGCAATGCAACTGTGGCAGCTCCGGAAGCCGTACCGTTCTCTTGTGTACGATCTTCGTAGAAGTTAGTAAATGTTATAGCTGTAGAGAGGTGTGATAAATTACCGGTCGAGGCATTATTGCTATGGCTGCCTCTTGCTGCAGCGTCTCGCCCGCCTCTAGAACCGCCGGCACGGCCACCTCGGGGGCCTCTAGTCGGGATGGGTGTCTCAAAGCTCACGGTTGGCACAAAATCCATCGGAGTCCACTCTTTCTTCTGTCGAGGCTTGGTCGGACCAGATTCCTCCTTCTGCTCCTTCTCGGGCTTGCCAGTACTAGTCTGGGTCTTCAGGTCAGTTGCCGCCGTTTCAGGCGTCGGCCATGATGAAGTGTTATTTGCAATAGGCCCTAAAGCCTCAGACGATGATCTGTCCTCGCCATTGTTTGCCCTAGCGCCTCTCGGGGCCGCTCTACGAGAGCCTTGGTTGCTGTTGCTACGCGACTGCTCGAAATCTTTCTTCGAAGGTCTGCCACTCCCTGATAACGGCCTGTTCTGTACTAAGGTTGCATCGGCCCCGTCGCTATGGGGGGCTTTCGGTTTGTGGTCCTGAGAAGCTAGGTTGGGTACCCCATTCGTTTGACTACTAGCTGTAGTGTTCGAGCCATGCGATTGCGTAGTCGCCGGAGGCGCCGCCTTATACTTCGCAGCCCGCTCTTCTTGCCGTTGAGTCCATATGTTAACTGCTGGCATTGGTGCCTCGGCCAATTCAACCTTCAGAGGCACATTCTCTTTCTTGTCTTGGTCCTGATCCTGCTCGGACTCCTTCTCGGCTGTCTTGCCCTTCTTGCCTTTTCTAGGCTTCTTGCTTTCACCAGCATCCGCGGTCTGAGAATTTAGGGTTTGACCCCGTCCACGTCTCTCGGCGCTTTGAGGGACGACATCACCAAGTACCTTCTCGGTAATCTGGTTCGGTAGACTGGATGGTTCAGCCACCTTGTCGCTGGTAGAAACACAATCCGAATCATTGCTATTCAGGCTATACGATTCCGGCTTAACGGAAGAGCTGCTAGTGTTTTGTGAGCCGTCGTTTGACGTCGTCGAAATGGCGACGGATGGGGCCCGCGTGCTAGGCGTAGCAGCAACATCTCGGCTCTGAGTGCTCGTCGTTGACGGTGCTTGGCTCGGTGCAGAATTTGGTTGAGATCCGATGGACTGAGTCGTGGAATGGCCTTTAGCGGCCTGGGCATATGAAAACGTCGACATTTTGTCTGAGCGCGACTTTGCGACGTCGGTAAGTAGATTCTGCAGTTGATCTGGTGTAGGCAACAGAGCAACCAAATTCGGCGATCTGTTGCGTACCACTAATGGACGAGGGGATGGGTTTCCCACGTCCACCAACACGCCAGGTGCTCAACCAGCCCTGAAAGCGCCTCACCAGCCAAAAGCGGCCCTCCGCAAGTATTAAAACAACTCGGTCGAGCTTCCAGGTATAAACGGAACTCGAGTCGAAATTCGAGTGAACGAATTGGTATGGTATCTAGATGGTCGCGTCGGGAATACGAGAAAAGTTGTCAGACCAATGATAGAAATTCGTGTTGTCGTGTAAGCAGGGAGAAGTCGTGATTGAGATGTGTTAAGATGGGATGACCGGCAAGGAATAACTTTTGTGTTTTCCTTATTTTGGTAAAAGGTGACCCAATCGCAAGCGATTTTTATCAAATTCTCGAAAAGTTGATGCGGGGTGCGATCAATAAACCTCTCACGACAGTAGCTTGACTAAAAAGAGCTGGTAGAGGAGGAGGAGATCGCCGACGTGAGTCCGCGTTGCGGAAGAAGGAAAATTGCAGTTACTAGAAAATGATCGTTGGCTGGCAGAATAGGTGACCGGGACGACGGTAGGTAGTCGTTTAGGTTTAAGAGGATTGGAGAGGGGGAAAAATTTAATGAGGGAGAAAATTAAAAAACGTGACAGCGTTCTCCGAAAGATGACTGTGCTTTGGTTTTTGGGGCTGCACCGGATTTTAGTTTGGGAACCGAACCCGATGTGGCCTGACCAAATTCGACCTGTAAAGTTAAAAAGTTAGATATTCCCTAAAACTGTAGAATTTCGTTCCTGGCTCGTATCAGTGACTGGATTCTGACCTGGCTGATGCTGATGGTGGTGAGCGGTCCGGACCGCAAAGGTTGCCCGCAGTTTGTGTACGTGAATGTAGACAATACCTAGCTTCAGTACCTAGGTAGGCGCGAAAATAAATTCGTAACCGTGCTGTGCTGTACTGTATGTAGAATAGCGGTTGCAGTCGTGGTGGTGGTAGCCGTACTCAGTTCGCCTTGGTGATGGAGGGGAAATGGAGGGGGTTTGAATGTTAGAGGGGAAATGTTTGATATGAGGGACGACAAAGAGCACCCTGCACTGACAGTAGCAGGAAAACACCAGGTTCGCAGGAGAAGAAAAAAATAGACCTATACGCCTATGGCGTCTTAGATACGTCTTGTTTTCTCTCTCCTCTCGTCCCAAGAATAAGAGTACACGAGAAGGTGAGAAGTAGGATTTAACGATTTGCAAAGAAATATATGAGGAAGTGTGTTTGCAAATGTTAAATGTCAGAGGAGTACGTTGTTGTGTGTAAATGCAAATGGGATTTTTTTGTGTGCATTAGAAAAATTAATTTTTTTGCTCTCCTCCTCCTTCCTAGTCCCTTGCTAAATGGACCTAAAAATTTCTAGTTTAGGTCGGGTAGCCGGTTGTATGGTTTGATTTCCATTTGTCCCATACAAAAAAGGTACGCCACGGCTAGAAACTGCAGGTGCCTACTGCTACTCTTGCTACTCTTCGTGCAACCGGGTACGGATCGTGCTTGCTTTAGTTGCTTAGAAACCTCCACTTAGGTACAAGCTTTTCACACTCACACGCGAGGTATATAACTGGCAGCACCTAATATACCTACTATACATAAATAAGGCCTGGCGCACCTATCAAATCTCACTAGAATTTCGAAAGAAACGATAATGAGGCAACATCTTTTGAGCGCCCCTTTAGCATTAATATTGGGGGGGGGGGGGGGGGGGGGGGGCGGGCGGGCGCCCGCGCGGGGCGCGCCGGCGACCCGCGGACGCGGAGGC